>NC_046215.1:363967-543546 GCF_011004875.1 Balearica regulorum gibbericeps
AAATTGCTGTCAGGGTTGAGGGAGAAGGGTCTGCACAGAATATGTATATATTCCTACAGTTATTTGGGCAAGGTTTTCATTAATAAGTGTCTTAATAAATGCATTAAAAAAAAAAAGATGTAGGAATTTTTTTTTTTTTTTTTTAATGCTGGAAATACAGTTACAAGGTAATTGTGGTGGCCACGCTGGGGGATAGTGATAAAAACGGAAGAAAGTTGAATAAATCTGAAGTCTTAATCTGGGAAAGAAGAGGACGAAGAGGGATTTGGGGGAGCAACATCACACCATGAGATGCTGCTTCTACAGCAGAGCATGACAGGAGGTCTTTGGTGATTCTTTGAATGAATAGTCAATATATGGGGGAGGAAAAAAAAAAAAACCCAAACACCAAACATTTTTTCACTACAACAAAAATTCTGATGGGTATCAGTGGACGAGGTTAAAAAAAAAAAACCTGTCGAGAAGACGGCTGTAGAGAACCGTAAAACGATAAAGCGGTCGTGTCCTGCACCCCCTGCGGAGAGCGCGAGCCGCGGAGGCGTTTCTGGCATGCCAAGGATGCGCCTGCAGTGCCCTCCCGACCCCAAGGGCTTCACGCGGTGCGATCCCTGAAGGGCAAACCCGACCGTGCCGCCGAACGCCGAAAATAGCCGGAGAGGTAGAGCCGTGCCGGTGCGGGGGGAAGAGTCTTGCCCCGGAGCAGCTGCAGACGTTGCTCCTGTCTTGGGTTTCTCCACGTGACACCAAGACGAGCTGGTTCTTTTGTTCCTGTCTTGGGTTTCTCCACGTGACACCGAGACGAGCTGGTTCTTTTGTTCCGTACAGCTCTAGAAAGCCAGACACAAGCTACAGACTCTCCGGACAACCCAACGTCCATATGAATGGGACATCCATGCTGCTCCTGAAGCACCTCCTCCGTCCCCGCCTCAGCCAGCACCACAAAGAACAGTTTGGTTCCACCAAGGGTCCACCAAGGCTTTGGCTTCATCAAATTTTTGCTCCATCAAGCTTTCAGCTCCACCAAACCCTCCCTACAAGGAGCTGTGATGTAATTCCCCCCACCTGGGGACCTTCTGTGTCCCGACTCATCTCATGGATAGAGACCACTGGTCCTTACAACACATAGGCCATCCCGTACAGCTGAGATGCACCCTCCCATGAAGTCTGTGGAGACCCTCTTGCCAAGGGAAGGACCATCCCCCGCCTCAGGAGAAGACGTAGAGCTCTAGCACACATCGTGCTGTTCCTTCCTGCATATGGGATGGCCCCTTGCACCCCTGGGTCTGCAGCCAGATCCTCCCCACAGCTCCAAAACTGGGGGGGATCTCGCCCCATGTGTCTGCCAACACTACCCAGGACACAGTGTGATGGCCATCACCCACAGCTTTGAGGATCTGATGGCCCCAAAGGCTTAGAGAGTCTGGAAAACCCACCTGGACTTTATTTCTCCCACTCATCCTGGTGGATCTCCAGGGTTTTTTTGGTGGAAACATCATAAGGAATAAATCAGACGTACCCCACGCATCTTGGGGTTGAGCACCAGCCCAAAATCCCCACTGAACTTCTCCTTGCCCAATTTTGGGGTGATCTGTGGGGTGCTGCTGCCTGACACCCACCACCATCAAGCCAGCAAAGGTGTCACCTACTTCCTCCATCCTTGGTGGGAAAGCTGGAGCTCCTCTTCCCACCCCAAAACAGGCTCATGTATGGACCCGCTGGTGACGGATGAGGGAGGAGCTCTCACTGAAGCTCTTCCCGCAGCTCAAGCAGGTGAAGGGCTTCTCCCCCGTGTGGGTCCTCTGGTGCCGGTGGAGATGCGAGAGGCATCCAAAACCCTTCCCGCACTCAGGGCATCTGTAGGGCTTCTCCCCGGTGTGGATACGCTGGTGGGTGATGAGGTTGGAGCTATCGTTGAAGCTCTTCCCGCACTCGGGGCAAGCGTAGGGCTTCTCACCCTTGTGGGTCCTCTGATGGGAGAGGAGGTGGGAATGGAGGCTGAAGGTCTTCCCGCACTCAGCACAACCGTAGGGTCTCTCTCCGGTGTGGATCCGGCGATGCTTGGTGAGGTCTGAGCTCTGGCTGAAGATCTTCCCACAGTCCATACAGGTGTAGGGCTTGTCCCCATTGTGGATCTTCTGGTGGATCAGGAGGACGGACCTATAGCCAAAGGTCTTCCCACACTCAGGACACCCATAGGGTCTCTCCCTGGTGTGGACCCGCTGGTGGATGAGCAGGTTGGACCTCTGGTTGAAGCTCTTCCCGCAATCGGGACACTTGTAGGGTCGCTCGTGGGTGTGGGTACGTTGGTGGGTGATGAGGTGGGCGCTGCGCCCGAAGCTCTTCCCACAATCGAGACACTTGTAGGGCTTCTCGCTGGTGTGGACACACCGGTGGGCAGCCAGGGATGATCCACAGGGAAAACTTCTCCCACGCTCCCCGCAGACATCGGCACCTCCTGCGCTGGGACCCCCTGGCCGCGTGCTCCCCCCCATCCCACCACCCCTCGTCCCCTTTCCCACCCGTTGCCCCATCCCAGGTCCTGTCCAACGCGTCTCCATCCTCTCACCACCTCCATCCTCTTCGTCATCCACGATCCCATCACCTGCAAGAGAGACGTGCCGATGGGGATCCCAAAGTGTCCCACCAAGGCCCCCCGCACGTCCTCAGTGCGTGAAGGCTCGGAGCCAAGACCTGGAGATGATCTACTCCGACCATCTAGCTCAAGCAAGGTCCTCTAGACCCGTGTCCACGGCCTTGAGTACCTCCAAGGATGGACCAGCACGGGCAGCTTCTTCCAACCTCCTTCCATCATAGAACATCCCAAGTTGGAAGGGACCCATAAGGATCATCGTGTCCAACAGGAGGACAGCGCCCCAAAAATACGCTTTTTTTAAGGTTTTAGCCATGGGGGGGTTTTGGTTTTTTTTTTTTTGTTGTTCTGATTTGTGCCCAGATTTCAAAGGAAAAGGGGGGAAAAAAGAAAAAGCTTCACAATTTCCCACCTTTCTCTGCCATCGGGACTTGGTGGAGCTCGAGGGTTTCTTCTCGGGGGGGTCCCCCTAGACTTTGGGTACCCCTTCACTCGGGGGTCCCCTTCACCCCCCTGCTCAGCCCCACCCCACGTTTTGCTCTTTTGTTGGGGTTTGGGGGGGTTTTTTGATTTTTTAAATGATCGTACAAAATAATCCGCCCTGATTCCCGTAGGAAATTTGGTATTTCCATGGAAAAACGCCCTTCCTTCCCCCCCCCCCCGCCGCCCCCGTTCCCCGGGGATGCTCGGGGCAGGGGCCAGCCGGGTGCCGGTATCTCCCCCCCCCAGCCCAGCCCCGGTTCCCGGAGCCTGTTGCAGGCCGGGTCGGTGTGGGAGGACACAGGAAAGGGCCGCCCCAGCCCGGAGGAAGCGGAGGGGGAGGTCGGAGCCCGCAGGTACCGGGGGAGGCGCGGGGGCGGCCCCGGGGAAGCTCCGCCCGGGTCTGGGGATGCTCCGGCGGGTACCGGGGCTGCTCGGTTCGGTTCAGGGATGCTCCGCCCGGGCCCGGGGATGATTTTATCGGGCCCGGGGATGCCCCGGCGGGTCCCGGGGGTGCCCAGCTCGGTCCCGGGGGTGCCCTGCCCGGTCCCGGGGCGGCTCGGCTCGGTCCAGGGATGCTCCACCCGGTCCCTGGGATGCTTTTACCGGTCCTGGGGCTGCTCAGCTCCATCCGGAGATGCCTTTACTAGTCCCAGAGATGCTTTTACCGGTCCGGGGGCTGCTCCAAGTGGGTACCGGGGGTGCTCAGCTCGGTCTGGGGATGCTCCAGCCAGTCCCGGGGATGCTTTTCCCAGTCCCGGGGATGCCCCGCTGGGTACCAGGGATGCTCGCTTCAGTCCCAGGGATGCTCTACCCGTTCCTGGGGATGCTCAGTTTGGTCTTGGGGATCCTCGCTGGCTACCAGGGATGCCGGATTCGATCCCAGGGATGCCGGATTCGATCCCAGGGATGCTTTTCCCAGATTACTTTAGGAACCAGCGGAACGGCTCCCAAACCCTTCCAGGATGCTTCGCCCTTTCATCCATCGCACCCAACTAACACACAACTGTATTTATCCCACCAGGGATCCCCCCCGAGGGACCCCACGTCTCCCACCCACCCCCTGGATCCCTCCGGATCGGTGGGTTTTGGGATCACAGGGCCCGACGGAGGCGGGTGCTGGAGGAGGAGGAGGAGGAGGGGGTTTCTCTGGCCATGCAGGAGAACCACAAGGCATCGGCCTCACCGGGTGAGTGGCTCCATGTTCCCACCTCATCCCAAATCTACCCATTCCTTCCCAAATCCCCCATCCCTCTCTGCCTTCCCAAATCTCCCTATTCCTCCCCCAAATCCCCCTTTCTTCCCCAGCTCCCCCCCCCCCCCCCATCCCTCACCCCCTCCCTTTATCCCCCATCCCTCCCTGCCCTCATCCCAAATTTCCCGACAGGCGAAGGACCGGCCAGCGCCGGGGTGAGCACAACCACAGTGAACCCTCAGGAAAATCCCCCGGGAACGGATTCGGCTCATCCCCTTCTCCCTGGAAAGGGATTTGATACCCTGGAGAACCCGATCCCGAGGGATACGAGGAGATTTTTATGTACCGAATGTGGGAAGAGCTTCGACCACAGCGCCTACCTCCTCCGCCACCAACGCATCCACTCCGGAGAACGTCCTTATCCCTGTCCAAAATGTGGGAAAACTTTTACCTGGAATTCCCACCTGAATTCCCATCAAAAAACCCATACGGGTGAAAAACCCCATCGTTGTCCCGAATGCCAGAAATGTTTCAGCCGTCGATCCAACCTCCTCCGTCATCAACGCCTGCACGGGATGGAAATTCCTTATGGGAAAAACCTGAAGGCTGATCATATCCCGCATTCCCAGAGCCGTCCAGATGATATTCCCTATATTTGTTCCGAATGTGGGAAACGTTTCAGCGCTCGCTCCAATCTTTTCCGTCATCAACGTATCCACACGGGAGAAAAACCTTATAAATGTCCCGAATGCGGGAAAAGTTTCGGGCAGAGCTCGGATCTCATCCAACATCGTCGGACGCACACCGGAGAAAAACCCTTTTCCTGCTCGTTTTGCGGGAAATCCTTTAACGAACGATCCCATCTCATCCGACATCAAGGTCGACATACGGGAGAAAAACCCTATAAATGTCCGGAATGCGGGAAAAGCTTCGTCCAAAGCTCGGATCTCCTTATCCATAGGCGATCCCACGCCGGCGAGACTCCCTATACGTGCTCCGAGTGCGGAAAACGCTTTAGGGTCAGTTCCAGCCTGGTACGACATCAAGGATTACACACGGGAGAAAAACCTTATAAATGCGGAGAATGTGGAAAAGGCTTCAGCGCTCGTTCCGTTCTCGTCATCCATCAACGGCTCCATACCGGAGAACGACCCTACGAGTGTCCGGCTTGCGGGAAGCGTTTTATCCAAAGTTCCAACCTCAGTCGACATCGACGGATCCATACGGGTGAGAAACCGTATCCCTGTTCCGTCTGCGGGAAGAGGTTCAGCGTCCGGTCCACTTTGGTCAAGCACCAGCGGCTCCACGAGTCGACCAGGGAGGAGAAAGAATTCGGGTCGTGGGGAAAAACAAGCGGAGGAGGAGGAGGAGGAATTGCACCGTAGATGCTCTTCAGCATCACCCCCCCACACAAAATAAAGGGGGATTCCTGATTAAAAAGAAGGAGGAGTGATACCCCCCCACACACACACACACAAAAAAAGGGGGCGACGCCAAAAACGTACGTGGATGGAGGGAGAAAACAGATTTGTAACTTCGGGGTGCGGGCGGCTCCGTGGTGTCACCCTGGGTGCTCCCCCCCATGCTGGATGGGTGGGGGGCAGCAATGGGACCCCCAAATCCCCTGGGGTGATGGGGAACCTCCCCCGCTGTGTTTTGGGATGGGGGGCAGCAATGGGACCCCCAAATCCCCCGGGGTGATGGGGAACCTTCCCCACTGTGTTTTGGGGTGGGGGGTGCAGAGATGAGACCCCCGAATCCCTTTGGGTACCAGCAATGGGACCCCCAAATCCCTTTGGGTGCCACCAGCTTCTTTCCAGCCACAACCGCCACCCCCAAATCTGGGGGGGTCCCAGTCCCCTGGGCCCCCCTCCTCCCCAAGCAAAATCTTCCCCTATTTCCCCAAAATTTTCTCTTTTTCCCTCCGATCCTTCAAGCTGGTTCTGAAACGTCGGGTAAAAGCCGAAGGGAAGAGCAAGAGCAGCACTTTCTGGCCCCCAAAATAGCCTGATGTTACCCCAAAATGCAACCCCAGCCCGAAAGAAATCCATATTCTTTATAAAAAAAAAAATCAAGTAAACGGTTAAATTGAACCCATTAAATTAATCCTTTGGGGGATCAGAACGCAATTTAGCTACATGAAAAACCCGGTGTAATTTTTTCAGTCGTTAATAAGGAAAATTTAGGGTGTGAATATTAATGTAATTATGAATAATAGTGATTTTTAAATTTATATTAATAATATTTGGGGCTATTGACTTATTTTTTTTTTAAGCTCCAGGGATTTGCCCCCATCCCCGTGATGGATTTTTAAAACCTCGGGAAGCAAAAATCACCGATCACGTTCCCAACGCCCAAAATGCCGGAATATCTTGGGGGGGGGGGAATTTTGGGGTACCCGGGGTGCAACTGAGCAAATAAAACCACATAGAGTGTGGGAGGGGATAAATTTTACTCACTGGAAAATAACACTCCAACCGACCTGGGGGCTGCCTCAAACCGGTGCGGTTCTCATCACAGCCCCCCCCAAACCCCGTACCCCGAAACGGTGGGGGGCCCCCCCCCGGTCCTGTTAGTGCAATTCGGCTTCTGCCTCATCTTTTGCTGGAAAAGGGGGAAAATGACCCCAAATAACCGTCTGAAATTTAGGGTGGGGGCTTGGGTGAAAGGAGAGGGGAACAGTCAGGGGGGGATTTGTGTGTGTCCCCCACTTTTGAGCGTTTTAGGGGTGCAGCTCCTGCACCGAGGAGGGGCTGTGGCTTCGTTAGCAGCTTCGCCCACCCAGCCACTCGTTACCGACACCCAACGGGCGACTCAACTCAGCAGCCCAACACCGGGCACGGGCGACCCCACGGGACACGGCTCTCACCGACCCCTCCACCAAATTCGGAGGGGGGAACCCCAACAACCCCCCAAATTTTGCCCTCCCACCCCGCCGACGTCACCCATCAACGAGGAGCTTCCGAGCGTCACCCCATCAATCCTCCGCAGGGGATAACGGCGGCACCCGCCAACCCCAGTTGTCTTTTGGGGTTCCCCACGGGGAAAGGGGGGGGGGAGCCGGAGGATTTTGGGGTACAGGGGGGGTTAAAGACTGATGCTTCGGTGATGTTTGAAGTGACCCTGCCCGCCCCGGCGCTGCTCCCGCTCCTCCAGCTCGTCGCTGTTGAGGCTGGTAGCGTCCGACAAGCCCATTAAATGTTCGACCGAGTCGAACTTCTGCAGGTCGGAGGCGATGGTCTGGAGGCTGAGAACCGAAAGAGTGTCGGCCGGGGGACACTCGGCCCCCAAATGTGTCCCTCCTGTCACCCCCACCTCGGCACTGGCGTGTTGGGGACTGGCTTCGGCTCCCACAGGCGAAGCTCGACATACGATGAGGCGTTGGAGACGTCGAGCGTGGATCTGTTCGCTGATCTGCTCCAGGTTACGCAAGGCCACCGAGTAACGAGTTTTGGCTTGTGACACCAACCGTTCCAACGCCGTCACCTTGGCCTTGTGCTCCTGGAGGGGGGCAGGAGACGGCATCGGTCAGCCGCGACCCCCTCGGCGTCCCAACGTCCCTTCCCAAAAAGATGGGTGGACCCCACCAGCCTCATTTTCTTCCCTCCCCGCTACAAACCCAAAAACTGGCAAAAAGCAGCAAGATCCTCCCCAAAACGGGATCCTCCGCGCCCTTCGTCAACCCGAGGTGCCCCAACCGCACGTGGTCGTTCCCCCCGGTACCTCGAGGATCTGGTTGAACTGGGCTTTCAGCTCGAAATAAGGTTTGCTCTTAACGATGACGCGCTTGAGGGACTTCTGGAGGGCCTGGACCTTGGCCTCGGCTTGCTGACACAGCTGGGTCACGCGCTGATGCTCCCGCTCGCTCCGCAGCCGCTCCTCCTCCGCCTCGTTAACCTAACGACACCCCAAAACCCTTTCAGAAGCTGGGTCTGACCCCCGTCCCCGTCACCCCCAACCTCCCAGGTACCGTCCCACCTTCTCAGCGATGAAGACAACGTTCCCCCACCCCGAAAAACACCCGCCGCCCCCCCCCACCCCGTACTTTACAAGTAGCGTGGTTGAGCATCTCCTGCCAGGTGGGATCCAAACGGTTCTTGTCGGCCATGACCCCCTGCTCGGCCACGAAAACCATCTCGCGAGCGGCGTTGTGCATGCTGACGGCTCGCTCGTACCTCAGCGCCGCTTTCTGCGTCTCCTGCTGAGCCTGCGCGCCGAAAAAGGAGGGGGGGGGGTACGAATTAGGGAGAAGATTTCCCTCCCCACACACCCCCATTTTTCTGCACCTCTGGAAGGTGCCGGTACCTCCTTGGCCAAGCGTCGGGCTTCGTAGTAAGGTCGAGCTTTTTCGATGCAGTTGCCCAGCTGGGAACCCTGGGCGTTGAGCTTCCGCGCGGATTCGGAGAGGATCCGGCGATACGCGGTGCGGGCGTCCTGGGACCGAGGAGGGGAGAAGGACTCGTCGCCCTGTGTGTCCCCCCCACACACACGCCGTCCCTCAGCGACGGGTTTTCCCACCCAAACGTCCCGCCCGACCCAACAGACAGCAGGGACCAGTAGGAAGGCGAGTGGGTAAGGACTGGGGACCCAGTTAAGGGTGGGGCGACCCAGTTAAAGGCTACAAATAAGGACTGGGGGACTAGTTAAGGACCAGGGGACCACTTAGGGACTGGGGGGACCGCTTAAGGACTGAGAACAAGGGCTGGGGGACCAGTTAAGGGCCACTGGACCAGTTAAGGGCCAGGAAGAAGGACTCGGGGACCAGTCAGGGACTCGGGGGGCAGCTCACGTCCAGCTGGAGCTCCACCCGGTTGATCTCCTCGTTGGCCTGGTTGAGATGCTCCAGCTCCTCCTGGGGAAGGGAGAAGCCAAACACACGGGGTGAGGGAAGAGAAACGTGACCCCCAAATCCACCTTGCCCCCCCCCCCTCAAAAAAACAGGGGGAACCGGGAAAAAGCCCCCTCCCACACCCACCCTCACCTGTATCCTGGGGTCCAGCTCTTCCTCCTCCTCCTCCTCCTCTCCTACCACTTTCGGGGGTGTCCTGGGGTCCTCGCCGTCACATGCTTCCCCCGAAACTGCCGCCCCTGCCTCATCCCCCCCCGGGGAGACCTCCAGCTGCCCGGGAGGCGTCTGACGTCCGTCCCCTCCATCTGTCCCCCAAACCAGCCTCTCCTCCGCGTCCCCCATGGCGGGATCCCCCCCAATCTGGGCGACGTCGGGGTCCGCTTTGCTTCAGGGGGGGGCCAGCATCTTAGCGGGGGGGCCATTCAGCGCTGGCCCACCCCGCGCAGAGCAAGGGGTCCTATTTCATTTTGGGGGTGAACCAGATTTTGGGGGGGGGGGGGGCAACTGGGGTGTGAAGGAAGCAGGGGGAAGCCCCCCGCTCCCAGCAGAGACACCCCCCCGCCGGGGACGATGACTCAGGATCTGGATCAGCTGAGACAGGATGGGGGGGGCTGGAAAACAACCGGGAAAAGGTCAGCCCCCTCCTGCCCCCCATGGGGTGCCCCCCACAATTCCCTCTCCCTAGACCCCTCCAGCACCCCCCAATACACTGCCCCCCCACATCCCTCCAATATTCCCCCACATCCCCCCTACGCCCCCCCCATGTCCCCCATCCCTCTAATACCCCCTGACCCCTATAGCTGTGCAATGCCCCCCCCAAATGCCCCCACAGCCCCTCAGTGCCCCCCACATCCCCCTAATCTCCTCCCACACCCCTTCAGTGCCCCCCAAATGCCCCCATCACTGCGCCGCCCCCAGAGCCCCCCCACATGCTCCCCCACCCCTCCAAACCCCCCTATATCCAACCAATGCCCCCCACATCCCTCCAATGCCCCCCCAAAATGCCCCCCACCACTGCACTGCCCCCCATCCCCCTCAATGCCCCCCCACATCCCTCTGACACCCCCCGCCTGCCCCCCCATCCCCTCAACGCCCCCCCCCACATCCCTCTAATGCCCCCCCATGCCCTGTCCCCACACGTCTCCCTCCTCCACAGGCCCCCCCCGCCGCTCCAGCGCCCCCCTGAGCCCCCCCCTCGGCTCCAGCACCCCCCACCCGCCCCCAAGACCCCCCCCAAGCCGGTGTCCCCCCCCCGAGGCGAGGCCGCGGCCTGTGTTTACCTCCCGCTCCGCCACAGCGGCTCCACGTCCGTCCCCCCCCCCCAGCACTTCCGCGCCCTCCACCGGAACCGGAAGCGCCCGCCAGCATTTCCCCCCGCCCTCCTCCTCCAACCGTACACCATGGCGGCCCCCAACCCCCTGCTGCCTCACGCCGTCTCCACGGACCACCCGATTCCCGGCGGCCTCAAACCGGGCGCGGAGGTGATTACCGTGAGCAATAAACCATCGCGCTCCGCCTGACCCTCGCTGCGTCTTGAGAAGGAGCGGGGAAAGCGCAGCGGTGGAGGCCTGCGTGGGCGCCGCCATCTTGTTTTACGGCGCCGCCGCCGCCGCGCCTCAAGATGGCGGCCGCCTCCTTTAAAGCGGTTCGACCCCGCATATAAAGTTTATAAAGTTGTTGTTCCCCCACCCCTCCCCGTGGAAATCTCGTCTCTGGTGGGGTTTGGGGGTGCTCGGGTGGGGCGGGGCCGGCCCGGACCCCCGGTCTGCGGCGAAAAGGGGGGCCGTGAGGCTGATAGAGGCCGAACTGAGGCCTATAGGCCCCTATAGGTACGTATGGACGTGTGTGACACACGCGTGTAGACACACAGAGACCCCTCGGGGCGTGCCTATAGGGGCGTGCATGTACATACACACCCCCCTGCAGCCATGTAAACGTATATGTGTGCGTGTGTATACACGTACGACCCCTCGGGGCGGGAATATAGGGGCGTGCACGCACATATACGTGTGCCTGTGTGTGTCTGTACACCCATACGCGCATATACACACGCATGTGCACGTATAAACTCACCTGTACGTATATACATGTATATATTCACGCCGTGCAGACACAGACACATATATGCACATATATACAGATGTATATGCACGTATAGACACCCGTTCACATATATACACATGTATTTACACGCCGTACACACGTATACGCTCACATATATACACCCAGATACACATATGTACACTCATGCGTGGACATATATACATCCGCCCCCATATACATGAGTACGCACACCTATATGCACACACATATACGTGTAAATACACTCACTGATAGATGCGTATACACACATGTTCACACCCCTATGCACGTCTGTGCACCCCCCCCCCCACATACAGACACGCACAGACATGGAGGGACACACGTGCGGACCTACGCGCACACCCACGCGCACACACACCCACATGCGTATACACCCCCCTATACACCCCCACACACCCACGCACACCCCCCATACCGAGCACGCCTGGGGTGCACCTGCGTGGGGCGTGCACACGCGTGTATCCGCACACACACGTGTAGCCACACACACATGCATGTATCACACACACACGTGTATCCACACACATGCGTGTATCACACACACACGCTCATTTGCACCCACAGGTGGGTGGGTTTTTTTTTTTGGGGGGGGGGGCTGCCATCCACGTCCCCCCACTTCGACTTCTTTTGCAGACACGGGAGGACCCCCCCAATCCACCCCCCCCAACCTCCACCACCCCCGGGGAGGGGGGGGTGTGTGTGTCCCCCACACCCCCTATGGATGCTATGCGTGCGGGAAAGGTTTCGGCAGCCGTTCGGCTTCGCCGACCCACCCGCGGATCCATACGGGAGAAAAACCCTATAGGTGCCCCCCCGCCCCCCCTCCCGAGCGCGGGAAAAGCTTCGGTCACGGCTCGACGTCCGTTAAACATCGCAGGATCCATACGGGAGGAAAAATCTATACGTTCGCAAGGAAGTTTGAGTTCGACCCACCGGAAAAATCCATACGGGTGAACGACCCTATAGACGCCGCGATAGCTCTTACCTCATTCGACCCCAACGCCGTCCTATAGGCGACATACCTTACTGCGGGAAACGCTTTACGTGGAGCTCGCCTTTAATTCATCGACGGATCTATACGGTTGAGAAACCCTATAGGTATCCGGTGTGCGAGGATTTGACGTCGTTACGGCACCGACGTATCCGTACGGGCGAGAAATTCTATAGGTGCACCCACCGCGGCCTCGTCGAGGCGTCACCGACGCTCGTGACCCGTCACCGTATACATACCGGAGAGACACCCTATACATTGAGCGAAGAGCTTCGGCCAGAGCTCCAACCTGGCGACCCGTCGGCGGATCCATACGGGCGGCGGACCCTATAGAGGTTTTTTTTTTTCCCCCAAGCATCTTATGGTTTGGTTTTACCAAAATCAGGCCAAAAATAATAAAAAAACCCGCCTTTACCATGGTGACGCCCTCAAGGGACACAAGCACCCGGCTATATATTTTTTTTTGGGGGGGAAACGCCCCAAACGGAGCATTTTGGGGTGACTTTGGGCGGGGATTTTCAACCGACAGAAACGGGGCCGCAGGGTGGGATTGAGTCATTTTGGGGTGAAAAACAACCCTTTCTCCTCCAGGATGGGGTTTAGGGAGATTTAGACCCAAAAATTGGTCTCTGCTCTTCCCGTTGGGGCGTCGCCGTCCGACCGAGCTGGAGAACCGCGGGGGGGGGGGAACACGGGGGGGGGACACGGACACGACCCCCCAAATTTAATAACATTTGGGGTTAATTTATTGTAATAAAATCATCAAATTCTGTACAGGGGAGGTGGCTCGATCCCTCCCGGGTTTTGGGGCGCAAAGTGATGGAGAAGCCTTTGGGCGCTGGGGGGGTCGGGGGGGACACCCCCCCCAAAAAAAAAAGACCCCCCCAAAAAAAGACACTCCCCCCCCCAAAAAGGCACCCCCCAAAAAAAGACACCCCCCAAAAAGAAAAGACCCCCCAAAAAAAGACACCCCCCCAAACAAAAGACACCCCCCAAAAAAAAGACACTCCCCCCCAAAAAAAGACACTCCCCCCCAAAAAAAGACACCCCCCCCAAAAAAAAAGCCCCCCCTCCCCAGATCCCACCCCGGGGTGCAGTGATGCTCCCCGCCCCGCGTGGGCGCCGAAGTGGGGGGGGTTCCCCCCTTTTTCTCGCGGGTGGGGGGGGAGCTTCCCAGCCCCCCCCAACCCCCAATCTCCCCCCCCCGTAATTTGGGGTCTGCAGGGGCTCCCCCCTCTGCCGGTCTCCCGTGGGGCGCAGAGCTTCGCGGGGACACCCCCCCCCCCAGCCCCCCAAAACTCGCGTGGGCGTGGCGTGTGCCCCCCCCCCCCCCCCCAGCAGCTGAAGGGTTAAGGCCAGGCTGGAGCTGCGGGAGGCGGCCCCGGCCCGTGGATTCACTTCCTAGGGCAGGGGCTCGGGGAGACACGCGTGGGACCCCCGGGACCCGGCGGGGAGACACGCGTGGGACCCCCGGGAGCCGGCGGGGTGCGACCCCCGGGACCGCGGCCGGGATGTATTTTGGGGGGGGGTGGGAGGGTGGGGTGTGGAACGGGACGGAACGGGACCCCCCCACGATCCTCGGGACCCCCCCACGATCCTCGGGACACCCCCCGTGCCCCCCCCCCCCCCCACGGGAACGCGGAGCGGGGCCAGGCTGCACTGGGGGGGTGGGGGGGGACACGACACCACCCAGGACCCCCCGGGAGCCCCGAGTGGGGTCCGGTTGCACCGGGGTGGGGGGGGACACGGACCCCCCGAGTGGGGCCAGGCTGGTTTGGGGGCGATAGGGACCCCCCGAGTGGGGTCAGGCTGGTTTGGGGGGGACAGGGACCCCCCGAGTGGGGCCAGGCTGGTTTGGGGGGGACCCCCAGGATCCCCCGAGTGGGGCCAGGCTGGTTTGGGGGCGATAGGGACCCCCCGAGTGGGGCCAGGCTGGTTTGGGGGGGACCCCCAGGATCCCCCGAGTGGGGTCAGGCTGGTTTGGGGGGGACCCCCAGGATCCCCCGAGTGGGGCCAGGCTGGTTTGGGGGGGGGGACACACACGGGACCCCCCGGAGCTCTCAGCTTCCCCCGGAGCGGGGGGTGCACGGGAGGGGACCCACCCCCACCCCCACCCCCGCGGAGGGGCTGGTCCCTCCGTATGACGTCATACCCCCAGGGAACTGGGGGGGTCGTTGCTCGGGGCCGGGCCGGGCATCGCTGGGGGGGGGGGGGGCAGCGGTTGGGGTGGGGGGTTCGCGTCGCGTGGCTTTCCGGGGCTATTCCTCCCGCTTTCTGTTATTTCCCTTCTCGTTACAATTTGTTATTATTTCGGGGGGTGGGTGTATTTATTTTATTTTATTTTACTTTATTTTATTTTACTTTATTTTATTTTACTTTATTTTATTTTATTTTATTTTATTTTATTTTATTTTATTTATTTTATTATTTGTATTATATTGTATTTTTTTATTTTATTATTTTTATTTTATTTTGTTTTTATTTTTATTTTATTTTTAAATTTTATTATTTTTATTTTTTTATTTTATTTTATTTTTATTTCATTATTTTTATTTTATTTTATTTTATTTTATTTTATTTTATATTTTATTCCACTTTATTCCATTTCGCGTTATTTTATTTCACTCCATTTCACTCCATTCCATTCCACTTTACCCCATTTCCCCACATCTTTATCCCCCCTCCCAACCCGCCCCCACGCCCCTCTCCCCCCTCCCATCCCCTCACCCCACGGGGCCGTGGGTGGGTGCTGACCCACCTCCCGCACCCAAAACCGCGCCGGATTCGGGGTGACGCCGCCGGGTCCCACCACAAAATAAATTCCAGCGTTTATTCCCCCGCTCCGAGCACTGCTGGGCGCGACGCCGGTTTATTCGGGGTCGCGCTCTATTAACGTATACAGATGTATATATACGGATATATTCCCCCGCAGGTATCTGCTCCCCGCGGGGGGGGCTGGTTACGGCGCGTCCGGCTGGACGACGTCGCGGCCGGGCAGGGACGGGGTTAATTTCCCGTGTTTTTGGGTCCGGATGAGAACACGCTGATAACGCACCAATATTTTAGTTGTTGCCAGGCGCTCAAGGACTTTTCGGCTTCTCGTGCCGGGGGGGGGGGTTGGACACGACGCGCGGGGAGGAGTTGGGGTTGGGGTTGGGGTTGGGGGGGGGGGGGATGTAACGAGCAACCGGGAGGGGACACGGTTGGGACAGCTGACCCAAAACTGGCCAACGGGATATTGCACACCCTATGACGTCATGCAGGGTACATAACGGGGCGCTGGCCGGGCGCTCGCCGAGAGCGTCGGTACCGAGCGGTGAGCGGCCGCGCGTCGCCCGGCTCCTGCATCCTCCTCCCGTCCTTATTGTTCTCCTCCTCCTCCTCCTCCTCTGTCCTATTAAACCGCCTTTACCTCAACCCACGAGTTTTCTCACTTTTTTTTGTTTTTTTTCCCCTCCCCCTCCCCTTCCTTCCCCCCCCCCCCCCCCCCCCCACTTTTCAAACCACGACAGCGATGTAACACCGATTTGGGATAAAAAATGACCGATTTGGGATAAAATGACCGATTCGGCTAACCCGGTATTGGTACTCAGCCTTGCCGTCATCTCCGCACTTCGGGAAACTATCAATAATCACACTCTTGACTTTTTTTTCTCCCAATCTTGGGGGGGTGTGGGGAGATGGGGGGGTGGGGACACACTTTCCCTCGCTCCTTCACTTTCCCTTTCTCCTCCAGGTTCATTACAACAGCTTTGGAGAATTTCAAGTATCTTTGGGACGTTCCGTTCAGGTCTCCTGAATGTTCCAGGTCTTCTTTAGGGTTAAATATTTCAGAATATTCACACCCCCCACACACACACCCCCCACCTCCTAGAGATACAATTTTAGACCATTTCTAGGAAGAAAATTAACTCTATCCCAGCCAAAACCAGGACACCCCCCACCATCCCCAGCTCCCGGTGTCCTCCCAGTGATGCCCCGTGGTCACCTTCCCCCAGGACCCTCCTCACCACCCCATCGATTTTTTTATTTTTTTTTTTCCCCAAAACATCCCTCCCCCCCCCCCCTTTTTTTTTTTTTTTAAGGCAAAATCCTAAACCCCAAATCCCAGAGGAAAGTGGGGTGACGGCTTTTGGGGTTGTCCCCTTTAGGGTTGTCCCCATGGAGGTGATGACTATGGAGGATGCTGCCGTGCCTCTCGTCCCGGTTCCGACAGCCTGCGATGGGGACACCACGAAGAGGGACAGGGACGCCGAGGTCCCGTCGGGTAAGAGTCCCCAGCGCTGGGGACAACTCGGGGGGGGGGGTAGGGGGGTGGCTGGGAAGTGGCTCTGGTGGGGACCAGCGTCTGGGGCTGCGTGGTGGAGGTGCTTTGTCCCTAAGGAGGGCTCGTGTGCCGTGTCGTGTCCCCATCCCTTCTCCCACCACGACCCCATCCCTCCTCCCACCACGTCCCCATCCCTTCTCCCACCACATCCCCATCCCTCCTCCCACCACGTCCCCATCCCTTCTCCCACCATGACCCCATCCCTTCTCCCACCACGTCCCCATCCCTTCTCCCACCACGTCCCCATCCCTTCTCCCACCACGTCCCCATCCCTCCTCCCACCACGTCCCCATCCCTCCTCCCACCATGACCCCATCCCTTCTCCCACCACGTCCCCATCCCTTCTCCCACCACGTCCCCATCCCTCCTCCCACCACGTCCCCATCCCTTCTCCCACCACGACCCCATCCCTCCTCCCACCATGTCCCCATCCCTCCTCCCACCATGACCCCATCCCTTCTCCCACCACGTCCCCATCCCTTCTCCCACCACGTCCCCATCCCTTCTCCCACCACGTCCCCATCCCTTCTCCCACCACGTCCCCATCCCTCCTCCCACCACGTCCCCATCCCTCCTCCCACCACGTCCCCATCCCTTCTCCCACCATGACCCCATCCCTCCTCCCACCACGTCCCCATCCCTTCTCCCACCACGTCCCCATCCCTCCTCCCACCACGTCCCCATCCCTCCTCCCACCACGTCCCCATCCCTTCTCCCACCACGTCCCCATCCCTCCTCCCACCACGTCCCCATCCCTCCTCCCACCATGACCCCATCCCTCCTCCCACCACGTCCCCATCCCTTCTCCCACCACGTCCCCATCCCTTCTCCCACCACGTCCCCATCCCTCCTCCCACCACGTCCCCATCCCTCCTCCCACCATGACCCCGACCCTTCTCAAGGTTGCTTCAGCCTTGGAGCCTTGATCCTCTGCTGGGACCATCTGGCTCTTGGCTGACTGTTTCCCTGAGCCGTAACTCTCGTGGTTCCCCGTCTCTGCTCCACGTTAACCCTCTCCCAGCTGGAGAGAGCTGCTGGGGATGTCCTCTCTCCCCGACAGATCTGGAGTTACTCAAGGAGGAGGAGAAACGGCAGCAGGATGCTCCTGAGCAAGCGGATGCGCCGGTGGAACCCCCAACCTCCAGCCAGCAGCAGTCCCCACGGACCGAAACCGGGGGATCCCCGCTCCCGGGGGACAATGGGAGCGACGAAGCACCCAACACCTGCCGGGAATGCGGGAAGAGCTTCCGTCGCCGCTCGGCCTTGGTGAACCACCATCGGATACACACGGGCGAACGACCCTTCAGCTGCCCGGATTGCGGGCGCCGCTTCAACCGTCGTTACAACCTGATCACCCACCGACGCATCCACACCGGCGACAAGCCCTGCAAGTGTCCCGACTGCGGGAAGAGCTACCGCGCCAGTTCCACCCTCATCCGCCATCAGAAGACGCACACGGGCGAACGACCTTACCGGTGCGAGGAGTGCGGGAAGAGCTTCAGGCACAGATCCACGTTGACCATCCATCACCGCGTGCACTCGGGGGAGAGGCCCTACAAGTGCCCCGAATGCCACAAAAGCTTCAAGATCAGCTCGGAGTTGGTGCGGCACTGGCGGACCCACACCAGCGAGAGACCCTGCAAGTGTTCCCAGTGCCACAAGAGCTTCAAGAGCAGCTCGGAGCTGGTACGGCACTGGAGGACCCACACCGGCGAACGACCCTACGATTGCTCCCAGTGCGGGCGACGGTTCAGCGACAGCTCCCAACTGGCGCGGCACTGGAGGACCCACACCGGAGAACGACCCTACAGTTGCTCCCAGTGCGGGCGACGGTTCAGCGACAGCTCCCAACTGGTACGGCACTGGAGGACCCACACCGGAGAACGACCCTACGATTGCTCCCAGTGCGGGAGACGTTTCGGTGACGGCTCCCAGCTGGCGCAGCACCAACGGACGCACGCCGTCAAACACAAGCATCCCTACCCAACTTGCGGGAAGAGCTTGTCCAACCATCCCAGGCTCACCAAGCACCGACAGATACACGCCGGTGAGAAGGATCTGCACTGCCCCGACTGCGGCAGGGGCTTCAACCGTCGCTCCAGCCTCCTGGTTCACCAGCGATCCCACCTGGAGCAGAAACCCTATATTTGCTTGGATTGCCCCAAAAGCTTCACCTGCAGCTCCCAGCTCATCCGGCATCGGCAGATCCATAGCGAGGAGAAGCCTTAGGGTTGCGCCGAGAGGTTTTGGGGTTTTTTTTGGTGCAGAGCCGGTCTTGTCTCGCACAGGTTGAAGGTGGGGACCGCCCCAACCGGGGACCGTCCCCATCCTGGTGGCGTCTCGGACCGACCTACGCATCACGGTGGTCCCTGGTGGTAGCACCGAGGGGCAACCAACCCATCCACCCACATCCCACCAGCTACCCTTTTTCTTTCCCTATATGTTTTTATATATAAAAGTGGGGTTTTTTTTTTGGGGGGGGGTGTTAAAAGACACCCCCATCCTCTGTTTTTTTGCCTTAGATTGTAGATGAGGGGAAGGGAGGGCGGGGAGACCCATGAGCTTCACCCAAGAAAAAAGAAATCACGGTAAAATGGGTTATTTTCCTAGATGTCTCAGTTCAATTTCTTTAATTTTTCAAACCTCTTTTGGGTCTTTTTAAGGGGTGGGGATGGATTGAGAGAAAAATCACATCCGAAATAAAAGTATTTGCGCGTTGGCATCGTGTGAGTATCTCTGTGGTGGTGATGAAGCAAGGGTTGCATGGGTGGAAAAGCCCTTTTTGGAGGGGAAAACTGAAAAAATTCCCCAATTTTGGGGGGCCGGGAGCATCTTCTGCACCCAGAGGGTGTGAGACACCCCCCCCAGGAAGTGGCTGCAGGGGTGGTGGGGCTGGGCTGGAGACCCTGGAGCTGGGATCGGGCTCTCCATCCCCCTCCGTTTCCTTTGGACAAGGATGAAGGTTCAAACCAAACCACGGATGAAGTTTATTAGGTGCTGATGGTTACATCACAGGGGTGCAGCATCCTTCCAAAACGTGGACGCCACGAGCCCACGTGTCCTCTCGCCCTCCACCCACCCACGGATTTATCCCACCGCTCCCATCCTTGCGGCACCGTTGGGGAAAACTCAACCCTGCAGATGGTCGAGCCCTCGCCTGGATTAAAACGAGGAGTTTTGGGTTCAACGAGGCCAAACCAAGGAGGTGAGGGGAGGAAAAGTTTATTGCAGCCGAGTTCTTGCTTATTTTTGGCAGCACAAAGGGAGCAAGAGCAGGACGTGGAGTTGGGCTGTGCCCATCTCCATCCCTAAGATGTTGCCGGAGCCCTTTGGACAACTCAAGAGTTTATTCATCCAAAGACGAACCACAGACGGGCAGGACAGGACACCATGCCACTGGATAACATCCCGTGGGAAAAAAAAAAAAAACTAAGCTGTAAATGAGGAAAAACTCGACCTGGTGGGTCCCAACAGGGTTGTGGGACTGTTTCCACCCCGTTTTGGCCTTCCTGAAGAAGCTGAGTCCCCAGCGGTGCCTCCAAAATCTCAGTCTGTTCCCAAATCCATTCACCATTGGGCTGTGGAGGAAGCCCGTGGTCCATCTGGTGTTGCTTGATGCCACCAGAAGAAATGACCAGACCAAGCAGATGGGACTCTTTGGAGTCTAAAGTCAAGAAGTCCGCTCTTCCTAATGAACTTCTGCTGCTGGTTTCCGTCCCACAGCTGAGCCCATCTCAGCAAATGGATGTTCCTACCTGCGTTCATCCAGGTCTCTACGGGGAATCGAGAAGATGTGGGGACCACCAGCCAGGTCTCTACCAAACGTGGGTCACCAGGTCTCTACCCAACATGGGTCCTCCGATGGGTAATGAAATTTGAACAGCGGATAAAGCTCTTCCCGCAGTCGGGGCACTCGTAGGGCTTCCCTTCCCGGTGGGTCCTTTGGTGTTTAATCAAGGCAGAGCTCACGGTGAAGCTCCTACCGCACTCGGGACACTCATAGGGCTTCTCCCCGGTGTGGATGCGTTGGTGGGTCATCAGGTTGGAGCTGCGGTTGAAGCTCTTCCCGCAGTCGGGGCAACGGTAGGGTCTCTCACCCGTATGTGTCCGCTGATGCCTGATGAGGTCCGAGCTATTCCTAAACCACTTCCCGCAGTCAACGCATCTATAGGGCTTCTCCCCGGTGTGGACACGCTGGTGGATGACGAGGCTGGAGCTCTGGCTGAACGTCTTCTCGCACTCCTCACACTTATAGGGTCTCTCCCCGGTGTGGATCTTCTGGTGGCGGATCAGGTAGGAGCTGACGCTGAAGCTCTTCCCGCACTCGGGGCACTTGTAGGGTCTCTCCCCGGTATGGGTACGTTGGTGGGACGTGAGGTTGGAGCTCTGGTTGAAGCCCTTCCCGCAATCAGGGCATTTGTAGGGCTTCTCGCCGGTGTGCAAGCGTTGGTGGGTGATGAGTGTGGAGCTGTCGCTGAAGCTCTTCCCGCAATCGGGACACTTGTAGGGCTTCTCCCCGGTGTGCAGACGTTGATGGGTGATGAGATGGGAGCTACGGCTGAAGCTCTTCCCGCACTCCAAGCACTTGTAGGGCTTCTCACCGGCGTGCAACCGCTGGTGGACTGCCAGGTTGGAGCTACGGCTGAAGCTCCGGCCACATTCCTCGCAGATGGTCGGTCTCTCCTCCTCAGAGTTTCGTGGGGTGGGTTTGCAACCTCTCCCCGTGGGGCATCTTCTTGGCTTTTCCTCCCCGTTGACCTCCTGCTCCATGGAGCCCTTCAAAACAGCCTTTTCCGCAAGGTTCTGCCGGTGGAGTTTCTCCTCCCTGTTCTCCATCTCATCGCCTGCTGGAGGGAGGAACAAGGAGAGGAAAGGGATTTGCATCCGTGCCAGAGGGAAGGGGAAGGAGATCCTCCCAGATCCGTCTCCAGGAGGACGGCATCAGCAACGGGGCTGTCCTACGCTCGGCTGAAAGATGGAGGAGAAGAGAGGATGAAAGGTCAAGCGAATTCCTCCTCACCTGCCTGGGTATCTCGTAGCATCTCCTCTTCCACGCAGCCTCCTCCTCTCGATCTGGCCAAGGTTCAGGAATAGGAAATCCTGTTTTGGGGAGCGGGAAATCCTGTTCGGGGGGGGGTGGGGTGGTGTGTGAAAAAACCCAGCTGCAAGCGCGTTCCCCAGTTTGGGTTGTAGGTTGCTCCTGCCCAAGTCCATCCTTACCGGGAAGCCAACGGGCAGGACACCACCAACACCTCGTGTCCATAAAACCCACAAGATACCACCCATAAACCCCTCCAAAACACCGAGGTACAGCCAAGACGTGGGGCCAGGGTTATAAAACCAAAGATCCATCCTCAAAAGGGAGGTGGAGGAGAAATAAGGAGCTTGTCCTGCTTGGGAAAGGTGGTTATGGGAAGAGAAGGACCAGCATCATGTCCCTGGCAAGCCCTGTCCCACCAGAGCTGGAGAGGGGACAAGGACAAGGGCAAGGTCAGCGACATCCCTCGCTACGGCTCAGCCCCAAAATCACTTGCTCTCAGCCCAAAACCACCCAACGCACCACCCAGACGTGAGTGGGAAAGAAACAGGACTGTGATGGACCACCCAGTTGGACCCCAAGGGGTGGGGGGGGTCTGCAATCAGCCCCCCCCAGCCCCCCAGGGCACTGCCCTCTGGAATCGCACAGGGGGAAACTGAGGCAGGGAGCACAGATCCCCGAAAGGGCTCCCATAGGGCTGGGGAAGAACAGAGCCCCGAGACCCCCCCTTCTCTGTTACCCGAGGGGGGGGGGGTGATGCTCATGCCCACCCCAAGTGCCCTGGGCCCATGGGGGGGCTGTCAAACACCGGGGCTGGGGTCCCCCCGTTCTGGGGTGATCCCTGCTCTGGGGTCCCGGGGGTCCCAGGGGTCCCCCCCACCCCGGGATCGCCCCTCTCTGGGCTCCCTTCTCCAGGCTCCTGGGGGTCCCGGGGGTGTCCCCCCCTCTCCGGGCACCCCGCTCCCATCTCCCGGGACCCCCCCCAGCTCTGGGCTCACCCCGCTCCGGGGTCTCGGGGTTCCCAAGGGTCCCCCCCCTCTCCAGGCACCCCACTCCCAGCCCCCGGGAGCCCCCCAGCTCCGGGTTCACCCCTCTCCGGGTTCCCCGCCCCGGGGGTCCCTGGGGGGGGGGGGGTGTCCCGTCCCCCCCCCCGTCCGAGCCACCCCCTCTCCGGACCCCCGGCGATCCCCCCGCTCCGGATTCACCCCCCTCCGCCTTCCCGGGGCTCCGAGCTTTGGGCGGGGGGGGGAGGGTGGGTGTCCCCCCCTCCGGGCTCCCGGGGGTCTCCCCGCCCGGGGGTCCCGGGACCGGCCCGTCCCCTCCCCGCCGGTACCGGGCGTTCGCGGCGGGGCTGCGGGTTGACAATGGAGGCGGCGGTGGCGGGGCCTGACCCAGGAAGACCAACCCCCCAACGTTGGGGGGGACACACACACACACACACACATCCATCCCCCCCCCAACCACCCCCCGCATCCCTCCGTGCCCCCCGGCCGGGACCCTCTGGGGCAGCCGCCACGGGCTCATCCCGCCCCCCCCCCCGAAATTCCCACCCCACCTCCCGGGACACCCCCCCACCCCCAAATATCCCCCGAGGGGTTTGTGCGGCTCAGCCCTGGAGTTCTGCAAGCTGCAAACATCCCCCCCCCCCCCCCCCCCCCCGCCTCTGCCACCCCCCAAAAAAAAACCACCTCCCGGGGACCCCCCCAATGGATGTTTGCAGCCCTGCAAGCTCCAAACACTACCCCCCCCCCCAAAAAAAAACCCACCACCTCCTAGGGACCCCCCCAATATATTTGCAGCTCAGCTCTGGAGTCCTGCAAGCTCCAATCGTCCCCCCTCCCCCCCAAAAAACCCACCTCCCAGGGACCCCCCAGTATATTTGCAGCTCAGTTCTGAAGCCCTGCAAACTCCAAACACCACCACCCCCCCCAAAAAAAAAAAACCCCAAAAAACCCCCCACAAAACCCCACCTCCCAGGGACCCCCCAATATCCCCCCCAGGCTGAGAACTGACCGCTCATCGCAGCAGTGAGCAGCTCAATTACCCCCTGGGCTGGGGACAAAGTGGTGCCTGGCCTTTGGGACCCCTCCTGCCTCCCCCCCCATCCCCAAATCCGCCCCCCCCCCCGCGCCACGTCCTCATCCCCCTTCCCTGTCCCTGCGCCCCTAAAATTACTCCTTAATGACCTGCAGCAATTAAAAAAATCCCTCTAGGAAGACACCTGACCAACAGCTTCAGGAATCAACCGTTTATTTCAGAGTAAGTGCACAACCAGCAGTACAATTTCCTGCATGAAACAACAGTAAATCCGATAATTCGCTAACACTGGGCTAAAATTAATTTTTTTTTTTATATGATAATAATTAAGGGGCTCGGAGTATTTCAAATTCCCTGATCAGACCGTCGTCTTTTAGCACTGAGCTGTGCAAGCATCCTCTGGACTAATAACCAACCACTACGGTGGGAGACCATCCTAAAAGTGATTCCCACCACTGATGGTTGACTATTTTTTTTTTTTAACATATTCTGGAATTTGTCTTGATTTTTCTGCTATCGGGATGGCAGCTATTACTTTTTAAGTTGTATTAAAATTTAAATGGTATTAAAGTTTACTGTGCCTGCTCCTTTGCCTGTTTCCGTAGCTGACGTAAGACTTTATGCTGAAAAACGTTCAATTAAGAGATAAATTTGTACGGAGAGGGGGAGGGATGGTGTGGTGGTAGAGGGTACGGTTAGTCCATAGTTCTTGGTAAGTGGTAATTTGGGGCGGTATAGTTAAAATCGCATCCAGACTGGGTAGTAAAAATACAAATAGGTAGATTAATACTTGTAGTGCGGCTATAAAGAGTCAACGTATAGAGAACAACACAACGGTTGTAAACATAAATGGCCGTTCCTGCTGTAGATGGGCATCATCTCGGTGGGTTCCTGGGGGTGTGATGGGAAATGCCCCCCCCCCAGGGAATTAAGGCACAGATTAGGGGTTCAGAAGGAATTTCCTTCACCCACGGACCCCGTTCCTTGCTCTGGGATGCAATCTTCAGCATCTGCTGTTGGCCAGCCTTTCGTTCCTTGCCAAGGCTGTTGTCCATGTAGATGGACCATGGGACCTGCCTTGGTGTTGACCCAAAGATGCGATGGGGTAGGGTCGTTCAGAAGCAGCATCTCACATAGTCAAGCTACGTCCGTATTTCCATCATGAGCAAAGTTTCCCAAGTGCCACCAGGCTTGTAGGTAGGTGACATTCGGCATCATCATCCCATGCGATTTCATGAATTTCAGCAAGCAGACTTCTGGTGTCACCTTCTCTAGCGGTTTCAGCTTGGACCGACAGCAGGTAGGCTTCTGGTGTCACTTTCTCTTGGAGCTTGGACTGGCAGTTGGGTCTGAAGGCAACTCAAAGCCAAGGAAACACTCCCTTGGGTTACCCCTAAGGCCTTTAGTAACAATGTGGTCACCGTAAATTGGATGTTCTCATTAAGGGACAGCGTTTGGGGTCAACCGTCGTCCCATCCCCAGCTTAAGTAGCGACGATTGTTAGGGAATATGAAGATTTCGCAGCGAGGTAGTCATTGCGTCTGGGTTATTGGCCAGGACTTTGGCATCAATACCATCAAGCATGCCCATGCCAGTCCCCAAAAAGGAGGGGTCCCTGCATGGGCATAAGTTGAGCTGAGGTAGGACGTGGCTATGAAGCCAGGCGAGCTGTCCCTCATCAAGAGTAAACGAGAAGGTGGGTCCAGTCTGGATGTATTTGCAAATACACTACTCATTTTAAGGAACATTTGGGATCCAGAAGTAGTTGTTGAGTATGATTTAGATCGGATATTAGGAAAAATTTCTTTACCAAAAGGGTTGTAAAGCACTGGAACAGGCTGCCCAGGGAAGTGGTTGAGTCACCAACCCTGGAGGGATTTAAAAGACGTGGAGATGTGGTGCTTAGGGACATGGTTTAGTGGTTGGACTTGGCACTGTTGGCTTGGACTTCATGATCTGAAAGTTCTTTTCCAACCAAAACAATCCCATGATCCTATAATTCTACGGTTCTATTATTTTTTTTCTAAATCACGTAGGGATCTGCTTCAGTAATGACAGGGGATGAAGTTGAGGTTGAGCTGAGGAGGATGGTTGGAGAGTTGGTTGTGACGAGTCAGGGAGGAGACGGACTTGGAGGTGAGGGAATAAGATTAAATTTAGAAGCAAGAGCCATCAGACCCTTAGCCCAAAGGCACTCGATGTCAACAGGGTGAGAAGAATAAGGGTCACGCTACAAAAAGTGACACAGGAACCCTGTGTCACCAGTAATTCACTAACACTGGGCTCAGATTGCTATCTGGGTGTGCAAAGACTTACACAACCATGGGCTGGACAGGTAGGACATGGGGCAGATCTCCTTTGGATGAGCAACTTGGACCAGTTGATGGACTCAGGGCATCTCAAATTCTTTTATTGTTGAGCTGTGGAAGCACCATCTGGACTTGATGATTGATCATCACATCCCACCTCTGCTCCCACTCTGTGCCGAGTCTTTCTTTTCTGCACGTGGTGCTCGGACACATCACGCAAAGCAACGCCAGCCCTGGTCCTCCTGTGAATCTCCTGGTGCCTCGTACGGTGGGAGGCTTGGCGGAAGGTTTTTTTGCAGATGGGACAGGTATAGGGTTTTTCTCCCGTGTGGATTCGTTGGTGGGTGACAAGGAGAAAATTAGAGTGGAAATTTTTCCCGCAGTCGGAGCATCTGTAAGGTCTCCCCTCGGTGTGGAACCGCTGATGCTTCAGGAGAGCTGCAATGGCACCAAAACATTCCCCACAACTGGGACACTTAAAGGGCTTCTCCTCGGTGTGGCTCTTCCGGTGTCTCCGAAGGGTTGAGCCATCGTTGTAGCACTTCTCACAGTCGGGACACTTGAAGGGTCTCTCCCCAGTATGGATTCGTTGGTGTTTCAGTAGAGTCGCGCTGTGGCTGAAGGTCTTCTCACACTTGGAACATCTATAGGGTCGCTCTCCGACGTGGGTAGACCGGTGAAGGACCAGAGCTGACTTTCCATGGAAGCTCTTAGTACAGTAGGGGCATTTATAACGTCCCTCCCCTGAGTGGGCTCCCTGAGATGCCCTCTGCTTCTTTTCCATGTGGATCTTCTTGTGTTTGATGAGTCCAGAACTGTCTGTGTAGCTTTGCCCGCAATCCATACATTTGTACGGTCTCTCCCCAGTGTGGCTTCGCTGGTGTCTCGTAAGGTGGGAGCTCAATCGAAAGCTTTTATCACAGTTGAGACAGTTGTAGGGTTTCTCCCCGGTGTGGATTCTCCGATGGGCAACGAGGTCTGAACTCATGATGAAGCTCTTCCCGCATTCAGGGCACTTGTAGGGTTTCTCCCCAGTGTGGACCCGCTGGTGAACAATAAGGGTCGATCTCCGGTTGAAGGCCTTCCCGCACACCGAGCACTTGAACGGCTTCTCTCCCGTATGGATCCGCTGATGAATGGCCAGGTACCGTCTCAAGCTGAAGTTCTTCCCACACGCAAGACACCGAAAAGGGTTGTCCACGCTATGGGTGGCTTCATGGGCCAGGAGATACGCGCTCAACCGAAAGGTCTTCCCGCAAACGAGGCAGACGTAGGGTTTCTCCCTGGTGTGGATCTTCCGATGGGTGCTGAGGGTGGAGGTGAGACGGAAGCACTTCCCGCATTCTGCGCACCTGTAAGGTTTCTCACCCGTATGGATCCGCTGATGCTTGTTGAGAGCTGACCCAACTCGGAAACCCTTCCCGCACTCGTGGCAGGTGAAGGGCTTTTCACCGGTGTGGATGCGCTGGTGGGGGATGAGAAAGGACCTCCGACTGAAGATCTTCCCGCAGTCGGGACAGCTGTAGAGGGCCTTGTGCATGGCCACTTCTGCCTTCCCGGCAATGTTCTTCCCACTCTTGCTGCAGCTGTAGGTCCTCTTTGTTGCACGGCTCCCATGGCAGGCTTGCAGCCGTCCACTCCTTCTCGGTGATGGGCGTCCACGGAAGTCATTGCTCGGTTCTTCAGAGGCTTGTTGCGGTTGACTCTCACACTCGTGCTGTGGCGTTGGGTTTGGCTCTTGGAGGATGTCTACCTCAGATGGGTACCAACACAGCTCACATTCTTCTAGTTCCTCCAGACCACTTTCCTCCCCATCCGCCATCCCGTCAGCTGTAGGAATGAAAATCCCAAGCCCAGTCAGAGCAGCGCCTTTACCAAAGTTCCTGTGAAAGTTTGAGGCTCTGATGCCCAAGTCTAGCCTGCTCAGCAGCACCAGTGGTACCAGAGGGTGGTGGCGGCGGTAACCCCAGGCTACAATCCCACATCGATGCAGCTCACAGGGCATAAGGACACAGGATAAGGCCACGGGAAAGAGATCTACTGAGGGTTACCAGACAGAGAAGGTCCATATGGACCTCTGGGCTGAGGAAACACCATCGTGCCCTTCTCCTCCCCTGCTGCCAACCTGCCCAAGGGACTTCTCCTCTGTGCCACCCCTTCCCACCACATCCAGCGCACCACCCATTGCTGCACCACGAAGACCTGGAGAAGAAAGACCATGCATTGATGGGATCCCACCTTCACTCGCACCCCACGGGTGGGATGTGACCAGCCACCACCTCCCCCTGTGTCCCAAAGCACCATCGACCACCCAGCATCCACCAGGACCTGGTGCTAGGACCCATGCGTTGGGCAGGACCCAACCACCACCACCCTGCCCCACATCTGCATCCCACCGCAGCCACCCCCGGGGCTCTCAGGGCTCAGCCCCACGGTACAGCCCGTGGATCCCCCCCACGTGGGAGCGGGGCAGAGGGGGCCGGGGCTGCCCCGAGCCCCCCCTCCCCAGTTACCTGCGGGATGCGGCGGGGGCAGAACCCGGGGCAGGGGGATGCTCCCGGGGGGGGGGCTGCGGGGCGCTCCGTGGTCCTAGCGAAGGCTCCTCCTCTGACCCGGATACAGTGAGCAGTGGAGTCGCATCCTTCCTCCTCTTCCTCCTCCTCCAGCCCTCCTCTTCCTGCTCTTACTCATCCTCCAGCCCTCCTCCTTTTCCTGCTCCTGCTCCTCCTCTTCTTCCATCCCTCTGCCTACTCCAACCCTCCTGCTCCTCCTCCAGCTCCTCCTCCATCCCTACTCCATCCCTCCTCTTCTTCCTGCTCATGCTCCTCCTCCTCCTTCTCCTGCTCCTCCTCCATCTCTACTCCATCCCTCCTCCTCTTCCTGCTCATGCTCCTCCTCCTCCTTCTCCTGCTCCTCCTCCATCTCTACTCCATCCCTCCTCTTCTTCCTGCTCATGCTCCTCCTCCTCCTTCTCCTGCTCCTCCTCCATCTCTACTCCATCCCTCCTCCTCTTCCTGCTCATGCTCCTCCTCCTCCTTCTCCTGCTCCTCCTCCATCCCTACTCCATCCCTCCTCCTCTTCCTGCTCATGCTCCTCCTCTTCTTCCATCCCTCCACCTACTCCATCCCTCCTCTTCCTGCTTCTGCTCTTCCTCCATCCCACCTCCTCCTCCTCCATCCTCCAACCCTACTCCTTTTCCTGCTCCTCTTCCTCCATGCCTCCTCCTTCTCCATGCCGTCTCCTCTGTCCCTCCTTCTCCTTCTCCTTCTCCTCTCGGCACCAGTGCCCACCCTTGGTCCCCACTTTCCCCCCCTCCACCCCCCAAAACTCATCGCACCCCCCAGGAGGGCCAAGGATGGAGATGGGTCAGGTCGGATTGGGGCAGCACCAGGCTGTTGGCTGCTCCCACCCACTGCGGGTGAACCCAGGAAGGGGAAAAGAAGGGGGAAAGCGAGAAAACTTGTGGGTGGAGACAAAAATAGCTTAATAAGAGAAGGAGAAGGAATAGAAAGAGAAGGAGAAAGAGAAAGGGGGGAGGAAGAGGAGAAGGAGAAGAAAGATAAAGAAAGGAGGAGGAGGAGAAAGAAAGAGATGAGAAAAAGAGAAAGAAGAAGGAAAAGGAGGAGGAGGAGAAAGAGAAGGAGAAGGAGTTATGCCATGGCCATTACTCACCACCTCCCATGGGGAGACGGATGCCCAGCCAGTTCCCGATCGAAATCCGGCCACCCCCCTGCCCCAGCCCCCTCCTCTCCGCATTACGACTGAGCAGGACGGGACACGGCCAGGGACATCTCTGTGGCTGGGATGGGTTGGGGCATCCTCCTGGTTGCCTCCCCCCTCCCAATTTCTTGTGCACCCCCAAATCTATTCACTGTCAAATGAACAGGACGCGAACCCGAAAGACATTTTGAGCAAAATCCACAATATTTCGTAGAAACTTAAAAAAAAAAAAGAAAAAAAAGGGGTATTTCTTCTATTTACTATAGGGACATATACACATACACTTGTCTGTATGTGTGTGTATATATATGTATGCATGCACATACATAACGAAGGGACCATCCCGTGCGCTTGATTTTTATTGCAGGGTCCTGGCTGGATTTTTGCTTCCTCCAAACCTCCCAAAGTTGGGGGGGGGGTTGGCCAAAGTTTCCCCCATTGGCAGCGTCTCCTTCCTGGCGGTAAAACAGTCCCCGAGGCGACGGCGAGAATGGCTCATCCTCCCTCCACCGTCATGGTGCAGCATCCCACCGGGAAGCACGAGAACTTCGGCCTTGGTGAGCACCATTATTGAAGTCCATCTTCACAGTTTGTAATCAAGTAATAATTAACAGTACATGCTTTTAACGAAGAGAGCAATGAACAGGGAGAGAGAAACACGTTAAGAGCAAACTGAATAAAAAACACCACGATGGTCACAGCTTGTAAAACATGATGTGAGATGCCAACCAACATCCCACCAAAATGTCCTACCAAGGCTGTCCAGCAGTTTGTTCAACCTTGGGTCTTGTTAACGACCTCGCTGGCTAACGAGGCTTTACGATCCCTTTGGATTCATGGGAGCACCCTGTTTTTGCCAGGAAGGCAGCGTTTCTTGAACATCTCCTTGCCCTGGACCCACAAGTCCCCATGGAGATGCTGGGGCTCTTGGATGTGATGGTCCCACGTGCTGGGTTGAAGGAAGAGTCACGTTGTCCACGTACCCGAGGCACCTGCTGCTTCTCCTCCTTTACACCTATGTGCAGGCACTCGTGTTTAAAAGCAGAGAGGGGCTCACATGGCCCCTCACCCCCCAAAAAAACCCTTGGTGGGGCATTAGTATCCCCCAGACATGTCTGAATTTCCCCCTCCAAGATCACCAGGCTCATGGGATGAAACCAAAAGGGTGGAAGTGCCTACCTAGGGAGGCCACAACCCCCTAATTTCGTGTCACATCACCCGCTGGAGAAGCATCTTGGCCCACCGGCACCTCCTCCAGGTGGGTCCTCTGATGGAGAAGACACTCGGCACCCACGCTGAATGACTTCCCGCAGATCAGGCACGCGTGGGAGTTCTCCTGCGCGTGGATCTGCTGGTGCGTGGCGAGGTGGGAGCTGGTCCGAAAGGTTTTCTGGCATTGCTGGCAGCTGTACGGCATCTCCCCGGTGTGGATCCGCTGGTGCAAGATGAGTTTTTGCTTCTGAGTAAAGGATTTCCCGCAATCAGAGCAGGAAAAGGGTTTTTCTCCAGTGTGGGTCCTCCGATGCCTGGAAAGGCTCGAGTTCTGAGTGAAGCACTCCCCGCACTCGGGACACTCGTACGGTCTCTCTCCCTTATGGATCCTATGGTGGGAGACGAGGTTGGAGAAGTCGTTGAAGGTCTTTCCGCAATCCGGGCACTTGTAGGGTCGTTCTCCCGTGTGATTTCTCTGGTGGCGTCTCAGGCTGTTCCTCCAACAGAAGGTCTTCCCACACTCTGGGCATTTATGGGTCTTCTGCTTGGCACGGGCCATCGGCTTGCTTGTGGCTGTGTGGGTGTCCTTCATGCCACCCCCTTGTCTCATCGGTGTCTGCTCCTTCTTGCTCTCCAACTTCTCCTCCAGCACCTGGGGTGGTTGTCCCGGCTCTAGCTGGGTGCTCTCGGTGCCTGCTCGAGAAAGACAAAGCCATTGCGCCAACAGGACCTCCATGACCAAGGATGGGTAATGTAAGTTGGGAAGACCCAGGAGGGGGTTTGGTGGAGGGTGGGTGAAGAGAGGCCTCCATGTCCACAAATGAACCTGGGAAATGTTCTTGGAGACCATTTGCTATCACCAGGACTGACTCATGAGGAGTTTCTTCCAGTGCAGCTCCGTTAGTTGGAGGTCTCCAGTTCAACCTCCTGCTCAGACCAGGACTATCCATACTGACAGTTCAACCCAACCTGGCGACAGAGCAACTCCATCCCCAGGGACACCTCTCACCCCATCACTGCTGCCATGCTGGGAGCAGGAATCCCAACACAGCCCCACCACGTACTTCTCCAGGCCATCCCCACCCACAGCTCCACCAGGGCATGGGACATCTCACGCTAAGCCCCCTCTGAGGACTCACCATCGTGGAGGACTTGCTGATGCCTCATGAGGTGAGACCTCTTCCGGAAGGTCTTCTCGCAGTGCGAGCAGGCATACGGTCTCTCTCCTGTGTGGATGCGTTGGTGGGTGATGAGGTCCGAGCGCCAGGAGAAGCGTTTCCCGCATGTGGTACAGAGAAAGGGCTTCTCCTTGGTGTGTGTCCTCCAGTGACGCAGGAGGACCACGCTCTGCGTGAAGCTCTTCCCGCAATCCAGGCACTTGAAGGGCTTCTCTCCCGTGTGGATCCGTCGGTGGCGGGTCAGGCTGCTGCCCCAGGTGAAGACCTTCTTGCAGTCCACACACTTGTACACCTTCCCTCTGGAGCTACTCCTTGGTTGGGTTGCATCTTCTTGAAGGTCTTCAGCATACGTCCCTTTGAAAGAGCATTTTCGGGGTTTTCTTGGTACTTGGCTACCTTGCTTATCATCCGGCTGATGTTGAACATTGTGGTCCATGTCCACCTTGGGGCTCTGAGGCTCTTCTCTGGGTCCTTCCAGCATCATCCTGTGCTCTTCCATGGGCTGGGACTCCTTCTTCTCACTGTCTGTCCCATCACCTGTTGGGAGACCAAAGCGGGTCATTTGATGTGTGTTAAGGGATATTGAGAGCGGCCACCTCCTCCAGCAGCTCCAGTACCAGCCAGTATGGTGCTGCCCAGCTGCTGGAGACCTTCTAGCAAGACCTCCACCCACTCCAGTAGCTGCACTGGGATCCCAGCTCGCTCCAGTAGCTGACACCACAGAGCAGGGGTGCCGACACCCCCAGTCTGACTCCTGTAGATGACCCCAAACCCACTCAGACCCCCCCATAGCTAGCACCGGATCCAGAAATATTTAAGAAAAAGATTGAATAACGAAGACAGGACCAACTGCGATGACCAAAGCATAGACCGACCCCCTTCTACTACACCACCAGCCCCTTTTAAACTCCTTTTTTTGCCTGCCCCCCCCCCCCTTTTCTCCTCCCCGTCCCCTCTTCCCCTGCTCATCACCTCCTCCGTACGCAGTTTTCCCTCCAGTGTTGCATCTTTATCTGCAAAGCTCTTGGTGGAACTTCAAAGTTCTACTGGTGAGTAGAAGACCACCCGTTAGCGCAACCAGCGGGGTTTGTTTCTGCTTAGCCTCTTCGTTAACGCTAATTGGGCAGGTTTTATGTCCCTGCGTGCTCGTCTCCCTCCCTTTCCTTATCCTCCTTCTCACACTCAGCGTGGCCTTGCCCGTTAGCGCCAGTAATGAGGTTTGGTCTTATCGCCACCTCCCTTATCACGGTGTGGGGCGGGTTTGTCCCTGGATGTTCTTGTTGATGGCTTCTTGGTCCAGATACTCTTAAAGGAGACGCGTGTTGGGTGCCTGGGGGAACTGCAGGCAGAGGAGCCGTGGGAAGAGGGGGCAGCTATGGAAATTTGGGGAGCAGCAGGTCCTTACCCGGGGACGACACGCTCTCATGGCTCTTCTCTTGCATGATGTGGTCATGGGAAGAGCATCGGTCCACGCGTCACCCCACGGCCAGGCAAGGCTGGTGAGGCTCCATCCCCTTGGGCGATGTTGAAGGTCCACACAGGAAGGCTTCAGAGCCCCCCCATGTTATTGGGGGGGGGGGGGGTTACCCGGCCTCCTCCGTGGTGTTATTTAGGGGAGGACTGGAGGACGTGCAGCGAGATCCCAGCTCAAGGCAGCGACCGATGGGCACTGGTGCCCCCCTAAACTTGGGGGGTGCAGCATCGCTCTCAGCCCTGACGGGGACCGGTCACAAAGCAGTAAGGAGCCGTGCTGGGTCTGGGGGGGTCCTTGGTCCTGACCCCCTCCCCAGACCACCCCGTTACCTGTGGGGTGCTGCCCCGGACACCCCCATCCCCGGCCCCAGGGACCCCCGTTACCTTCAGGGCTCTGCCCAGGACACCCCCCCATTACCTACAGGGTAATACCCGGGACCCCCCCAGTCCCTCTGGGTGCGGACCCCAGGACCCCCCCGGTCCCTCTGGGCTCTGCCCGGGACCCTCCCGGTCCCTGCGGCTGCTGTCCGGGATCCCCCCCCCCCCCCGCCCCCCCGTTATCTGCGGCGCTCTGCCCGCGACCCCCCCACTACCCACGGGGCTCTGCCCGGGACCCCCCCGTACCCCGCAGCCGCTGCCCGGGACCACCCACCCCCCCCCCCCCGGTACCTGCGGGCGCTGCCGCCCTCCGCGGAGCCCACGGCGGGGACCGCTCCGGCCGGTCCCGGGGGTGCACGGTGGGGTAGCCCCCCCCCCCCCCCACCCCGCTCAGCCCCCCCGCCCGCCCCCGGTCCCGCTGTCCCGGCCCCTTCCTGTGCCCCTGCACACCGAGCCGGGCTGCAACAAACCGGTGCTACCGGGGGAACCGGGATGGACCCCCCCGGGATACCGGGGGATGCTCGGGGCAGCCGGGATGGACCCCCCCGGGATACCGGGGGATGCTCGGGGCAGCCGGGATGGACCCCCCCGGGATACCGGGGCAGCCAGGATGGAGCCCCCCCCCGCCGGGGTACCGGGGGATGCTCAAGGGAGCCAGGACGGACCCCCCCCGGGATACAGGGGGATGCTCAGGGGAGCCAGGATGGAGCCCCCCCCATGCCTGACCCCTCTCCGTTACCCTCCTCCAAGGAAGAGCAGCCTCAAGGTTTAATGAGACAAAATAAATAATAATTTAAAAGGAAAAAAAGGAAAGAAAAAAAAAAAGAGCCAAGCGAAAGGGAGAAAATATCTTTTTCCATAAATAACTGAATTTGCTGATTCTCACCCACGCGCTGACCCTGAGAATTAAAATAAAAGGTTAAAAAGAAACAAGAAAAAGCTCCGGAGCTGATAAAACCCCCATGGAAACGCGATATTACCGTGGTTTGGTTTGTCGCTTTGTTTACCGAAGGAAGGAACCGCGGCCGTTTGGCCTCGCTCCTGGGTGGCCTTTGAGAAATGTGGATTTTGGGTCGTCCCATTTTGGGGGGGAATGGGGCTCTTGAGACGCAGCAAACGATGTTAAACGGATAACGAGAAGCTAATTCAGATGTCACCAAAAAAAAAAAAATAAATAAAAATCTATCTCGGTCCTAAGTTGGATGTCCCAACAAGGGTCCACGAGATGGGAGCACGAGTCTCTGGACTATCCAAGGTTTATTTTGTTGCTGGAGGATGACGGGGTGAAGGAGAGGAAGATGAGGGCAGAACTTGACTGCCCGTCGCAACCTGAGCGTGAGGTACGAGGCTGGAGACCCCAAAAGTTGCAGCCCGCCATGGATGTCCACCTAAAACCGGGCGAGTTGTCACCACCTTCTACTCCGCGTGGTGGTGGGATCTCAGCTCCTTGTAGCTCTTCCCGCACACGGAGAACTTGTAGGGAGCCTCCTCCATCTGGGTCTCCTGATATTCGATGAGCGTTGAGCTTATGGTGAAGCCCTTCCCGCAGTTGAGGCGTCTGTAGGGTCTCTCCCCAACGTAGTGCCTGATCAGGTTGGAGCTTCTACCAAAGCTTTTCCTGAAGTCCTGGCCCATGGAGGGAGCTCCAAGCCCGACCTACTTTCCTCCTCCGTCTCTGGAGGAGAAGACACCCTTTGGGAGCCGCTGCCTCCCTCCACCGGCTCGAGGAGAAAGTCTTGGAGGTCACCGCAAAGGGTCCTCAGCTCTCCAATCCCTCAAGAAAAGAAAAAACCAAACAACTTCTCAGGTACAAAGCACCTTGCTGGGTTGTCCAAGGAGCCCACCCAAACCCGGAGGAGATGTTCGCTCCGCGCGGGTGCATCAGGACACCATCCCTCTTGGGTTTCATCCCTCTAAACTCGAGGATGGTGTCCTGCTCCCCACCCCACGGTGGATATAAACCCCGATAAACGCCCCCCATGGTGGTGAGCCCCACGCTCAGAGGTTGACCTCATGACATCATCTCCTTGGGCATCACCTTCTCCCCGGTCCAGCTTTGGACCACCCAGCATCTCCTGAGGATGCTCCAGGCCACGGAGCTCTTCCTGCAGGAGGAAGACTGCGGCGCGGGAGGAAGGACGAGCACCAACTCCCGGCTCCGTGACCTCGTTCAGGTGTTCACCAGCGGATGGAGCAGGGGGGGCTTTCCCCCGCCCTCATCCGCTTCAAAGGGAGACGGGCCGGATGGGTGCTGAGCACCCTGCACGGGGTGCAGCCAGATGGGTGCTGAGTGCCCTGCACGGGGTGCAGCCAGATGGGTGCTGAGCACCATGCACGGGGTGCAGCCGGATGGGTGCTGAGCACCCTGCATGGGGTGCAGCCAGATGGGTGCTGAGCGCCCTGCACGGGGTGCAGCCAGATGGGTGCTGAGCACCGTGCATGAGGTGCAGATGGATGGGTGCTGAGCACCATGCACGGGGTGCAGCCGGATGGGTGCTGAGCACCATGCACGGGGTGCAGCCAGATGGGTGCTGAGCACTGTGCATGAGGTGCAGCTGGATGGGTGCTGAGCACCCTGCACAGGGTGTAGATGGATGGGTGCTGAGCACCGTGCATGGGGTGTAGCTGGAAGGGTGCTGGGCATCATGCACAGGGTGCAGACGGATGGGTGCTGAGCACCCTGCGCAGGGTGGAGATGGATGGGTGCTGATCACCATGCGCAGGGTGGAGATGGATGGGTGCTGATCACCATGCACAGGAAGGCTGAGCACCATGCACAGGGTGCAGATAGATGGGTGCTGACCACCCTGCACGGCGTGCAGTTGGATAGGTGCTGAGCACCCTGCAGAGGGATGCTGAGCATCACGCAGAGGGTGCAGCCAGATGGGTGCTGAGCATCACGCACCACGCAGAGGGTGCAGCCGGATGGGTGCTGAGCATCACGCACCACGCAGAGGGTGCAGCCGGATGGGTGCTGAGCACCCCGCTCAGGGTGCAGCACCGTGCCTGGGTGCCGCTGAGCACCGCACCACCAGCGGGGTGCTGGCGGGGCCGCATTCGGGGTGTCCCCCCGTCCCCCCCCGTGGCGCTGCGGGTGCTGGCGCCGGGATCACAGACCCCCCCCCGCGGCCCTGCGGGAGCTGCCTGCGCCCTGCCTGCGCCCTGCCCGCACCCTGCCTGCGCCCTGCCTGCAGTACAGCCTGCAGCGGATTAGGGGGGGGCTGGCTGGGATCGGGGGGGGGGGGGGGGGATAATCCGGATCCCCGCAGGCAGAGGGGGGGTGCTGGGCGGGCAGGATGTGCCCCCCCGGGTTAGCGGGGTGTGCACGGGGGTGTGCACGGGGGTGTGCACGTGTGCAAGGTACCGGGGGGGGGGGGGGGGGGGGGGGGTAATGTGGGGGTGCGTGCAAGGGATGGGGGGGGGGGGGGAGCAGGTAGGGGTGCCCGCGTGGGTGTTGGGAGTGGGTGTGCGTGGGTGTGCGTGGGTGTGCACGGGTGTGCACAAGCGTGGAAGGAGATGGGGGGGTTGTCTGTAGCTCCGTGCGTGTGCAGGTGTGTGCGCGCGTGTAAAGGCGGGGGGGAGGGGGGTGTGTGTGTGGGGGGGGTGTGTGCAAGGCGCCGGTGCGTGTGCACGCCCGGGGAGGCCGCGCGTGTGCAAGGAGCGTGGGTGGGTGCGGGTGCGTGTGCTTGGGTGTGCCAGGACCCCCAGGTGATGGGCGGAGCTGGGGGTGTCTGTCTGGGGGTGCCCCCCCCCCCCCCCCGGGAGCAGGAACCCCATGACACACGCGTGTGACACACACACGTGACCACACTCACACGTGGCCGCACACACGCACGCACACACGCGCATACGGGTGACAGCACAACCCCAGCGCCCCCCCCCCCCCCCCCAGACCCCACTGTCACCCCCCCAACACCCCCTTCCCCCCCCCGCCCCTCCCCCCCCGCCCCTCCGCTCCCTCCCCGCTCGCGAGGCGGAGCCGGCCCCTCCCCCACCCCCCCCCCCCCCCCCCCCCCGCGCCCTCCCCCACCCACCTGGGTCCCTCCAGCGCCCATCCCCGTGGCACCGCGCCGCATCCCCCCCCACCCCCACCGGGGTCCCCATCCCCGGGACCATCCGTGGGGCCCCCCCCACCCCCCCCCCCCCGCGCGCGGCCGTGGGCCCCCCCCGCCCCCCCCCCCGGTTTTTTCCCATCCCTCCATCCCGGGAGTTTCCCATCCTCCATCCGGAGCATCCTCAGCCTCATCCCCCCCCCCTCCCCAGCTCCGTGACCCCCCCCCACACTCCGTGACCCCCCCCCACGCTCCGTGACCCCCCCCCGGACTCGTCCCCGTCCCCCCCCGACTCGCTGCCCCCCCCCCCCCCATTTCGGCTCCCCCCCTGCCCCCCCCGCGGACAAGCCCAGGCCAAGGTAAGACAACAGCCCCCCCCCCCCCAAACAACCCCAGGGGGTCCCCACTTTCCTGGGTGGGGTGGGCCACGCTGGGGGGGGGGTGGGGAGCGCTGGGGGGGGGCAGGGAGGGGCTCTGACCCCCCTTTTGTAGCCGGCGGAGGGTGGGGTTGCCCCCCCCCCCCCCGTTTTCACGCAGGGGTTGCACCCCAAAAAGGCCCCCCCCCTTAAACCCACCCCCCCAGACCCCTCCCCCCCAACCCTGGGAACCCCCCTTTACCCTGGGGCCCCCTCCCCCATCCTTGGACCCCCCCTCCCCAATCCTGGGGGTCTCCCCCCAATCCTGGGGTCCCCCCCCCAATTCTGGGGTCCCTCCCCAATCCTGGGGGTCTCCCCCCAATCCTGGGGTCCCCCCCCCCAATTCTGGGGTCCCTCCCCAATCCTGGGGGTCTCCTCCCAATCCTGGGGTCCCCCCCCAATTCTGGGGTCCCCCCCCAATCCTGGGGTCCCCCCCCATCTTTTGCCCTGGCTATTTGGGGTGCTGGGGGGGGGGCACCCATCACCCCCCAGCTGGGCTCCCATGGGTGCCCCCCCCCCCCAGCCAGGGGGTACCTCGGGTTTGGGGGGGCCGGGGGGGCCCCACCTGCGTCCTGCGAGCTCAGCAGTAACCAAGCAACTGCCTTAGCGCCTCTAATGAGCCCTGATTAGTGCCCGGGTTAATTACCCCGCGGCCTGGCTCTGCTGAAGGGGGGGGCAGGACACAAGCTTGGGGTACCCCCCCCCCCCCAAAATCACCCCCCAGGCCAGGATCGGGCCCACCCTGTGCCGGCTGGGAAAGTCTTTTTGCTTTATTAATGTTATTAATTTAATTTTAATTTGAAACGAATCGACAATAAAGTTTTGGGGTTGATTTTTTTTTTTTTTTTTAAAAATTAGAAAGAAATTACACTGAATATAAACATAAAATTGAGCCGGGCTGTGGCTGCGTACGGCCCGGGGGGGCTGGGCGGGGTATTTGCACACTCACATCCGTTCCCCCCCCCAGATGTGAGTGTGCAAGCGGGGCGTAGGTTGCGCTGTGGGTGTGTAAGCGGGGTGTAGGTTGCGCCGTGGGTGTGCAAACGGGGCGTAGTTTGCACCATGCGTGTGCAAGCGGGGTGTTGGTTGTGCCGTGGGTGTGCAAGCGGGGCGTAGGTTGCGCTGTGGGTGTGCAAGCGGGGCGTAGGTTGCATTTTACGTGTGTAACTGGGCTGTAGTTTACATTGCACGTGCACAAGCAGGGTGTAGTTTGCACCGTGTGCGCATAGAAGGGGCTAATGCGTGTGCATCTCGCACTGTGCGCGTGTAAGCGGGGTGTGCTTTTGCACTGCGAGTGTGCAAATAGGGTGTGGGTTGTGCTGTGGGTGTGTAAGTGGGGTGTAGGTTGCGCTGTAGATGTGCAAACGGGGTGTAGTTTGCACCACGCGTGTGCAAGCGGGGTGTAGTTCACACTGTGAGTGTGCAAGCGGGGTGTAGGTTGCGCTGTGGCTGTGCAAACGGGCTGTAGTTTGCACCATGCATGTGCAAACGGGGTGTAGGTTGCACTGTGGGTGTGCAAGCGGGGCGTGGGTTGCATTTTACGTGTGTAACTGGGCTGTAGTTTACATTGCACGTGCACAAGCAGGGTGTAGCGTGCACCGTGTGCGCGTAGAAAGGGATAATGCGTGTGCATCTCGCACTGTGCGCGTGTAAGCGGGGTGTGCTTTTGCACTGGGAGTGTGCAAACAGGGTGTAGCTTGTACAGCACATGTGCGAACGGCTGTAGTTTGTGCCCTGTGTGTGCAAGCAGGGTGTAGGTTGCGTCTGTAAGGAAGTTGTAGTTTACACTGCGAGTGTGCGAGCGGGCTGTAGTTCACACAGCGCGTGTGCGAATGGCTGTAGCTCGCGCCCTCTGTGGGCAAGCGGGTGTAACTAGCACTGTGAGTGTGTAAGTATGGTGTAGTTTGCGCTGTGAGTGTGTAAGCAGGGTGTAGTTTGCACTACGCGTGCATAGAGAGGGACAACGTTGTGCATATTGTCCTGTGTGTGTAAGCAGGGCGTAGGTTGCGCTGTGGGTGTGCAAATGGGGCGTAGCTTGCACAGCGCACGTGTGAGCGGCTGTAGCTCGCTCCCTGTGCGTGCAAGCCGCTGTAGCTTGCAGCGTAACTAGCCCTGTGAGTGTGTAAGCAGCGTGTCGTTTGCACCGAGCGTGCAAGCAGGGTGCAGTTTGCACTCTGTGCGTGCAAGCGGGGTGTGAAGCGCGCGTAGAAGGGGACACCGCGCGTGCGTCTTTGCCCACGTGTAAGCGGGGCGTATGTCGCACCACGCGCGTGTGCAAACGGGCTGTAGTTTGCACCGTGCGCGTGCGAGCGGGGTGTAGGTTGCACCGACGCCTATAGGAGAGGACTTGTAAGTACGTGTAGGTAACAGCCCGCGTGCAGCGTGAGCCTCGTGGGGATGCCGCGCGTGCGCTCCATAGGGGACGCTGGGCGTGCGCACGTGGAGGTATATTCTATAGGGGATCAGCACGCGCGTGTGCATCCGCCTGGGGGTACTCTATAGGGGACGCCGGGCTTGCGTGTGCACACAGCGAGGTGTGTTCTATAGGGAACGGCGTGTTTGTGTGCGCACGCGTACGCGCAGTGTGGCGCGCTCTATAGGGGCTGCAGGGCATGTGGGGCATAACCTATGGGGGATGAAATCTATAGGGTGTAATCTATAGGGGATGTACTCTATATAGGGGCTGCAGGGCATTGGGGTGTACTCTGTAGGGGTTGGAGCATATGTGGGGTGTGCTCTATAGGGGATGAGCTCTATAGGGGATGAGCTCTATAGGGGGTGAGCTCTATAGGGGGTGAGCTCTAGAGGGGGTGAGCTCTATAGGGGATGTACTCTATAGGGGATGTACTCTATAAGGGATGAGCTCTATAAGGGATGAGCTCTATAGGGGATGTGCTCTATAGGGGGTGAGTTCTATAGGGGGTGAGTTCTATAGGGGATGTGCTCTATAGGGGGTGAGTTCTATAGGGGGTGTGCTCTATAGGGGGTGAGGTCTGTAGGGGATGTGCTCTATAGGGGATGTGCTCTATAGGGGGTGAGCTCTATAGGGGATGTGCTCTATAGGGGATGTGCTCTATAGGGGATGAGCTCTATAGGGGGTGAGGTCTGTAGGGGGTGTGCTCTATAAGGGATGAGCTCTATAGGGGGTGAGGTCTGTAGGGAATGTGCTCTATAGGGGGTGAGCTCTATAGGGGGTGAGCTCTATAGGGGATGCAGGGTATGTGCACGCCGGGAGCGTATTCCGTAGGGTGTCCGCCCACGGATGGACAGACCCTGCCCCCCGGCAAGGCGAGGTTCGGGGCTGCCCGTTGCAGGCAGGGAAGTGCAGGCAGGAGGTGGGGGGTCCCCCCGGGTCCCCCCATAAGTGTGGGGCTGTCACCGCCCCATAGATGCTGCTGCTGCTGCTGCTGCTGTCGGCGCTGAGCGCGGAGCCCAGCCGGGCGGCCGTCCACGTGAACCTCACCGAAGGTACGTGACACGCGCGCGTGCGAGCGCACGAGGACAGGCGTGTGACGCGCGCACACCCCCCCCGCCGTGACCCCCCCCCCCCAGGCTGCCAGATCATCCACCCGCCGCGGGACGGGGGGATCCGGTACCGGGGCCTGACCCCCGAGGAGGTGCAGAGCGTTCGCTTCCTCCCCTTCGACTACGAGATCGAGTACGTCTGCCGGCCCGACCGCGAGATCGTGGGGCCCAAGGTGCGCAAGTGCCAGCGCGACGGCACCTGGACCGCCATGGGCCACCCCAGCCGCTGCCGTGAGTGTCCCCGTCGCCGTCGGCATCGCCGTCCCCAGTCGCCGTCCCCATCCCCGACCATCGTCACCGTCACCGATCACCGTTGCTGTCACCAGTCCCCATGACCATCCCCATCATCAGCATCTCCATCACCATGGCCTTCACCATTACCATCATCATCACCGTCACCATCAGTATCTCCATCACTGTTGCCATGACCATCATCTTCACCGTTACCATTAGCATGACCATCACCAGCAGCATCTCCATTACCATGACCTTCACCATGACCGTCACCTTCACCATCCACATTACTATGACCATCACTAGCAGCAGCAGCATCTCCATCACCGTTGCCATGACCATCCCCATCCCATCCCCACGCCATGACCATCACCATTGCCATGACCATCACCATTGCCATGACCATCCCCATCCCATGCCCACGCTGTGACCATCACCGTTGCCGTCCCCATCCCCATCGTGATGGCCATTACCCTTCCATCACCTTTCCCACCGCCACGAGGTCCCACGTTGGTAGGGGCCACCCTGGGAAGGGTGTGCAGTTGACCCCCCCAACCCTTGCCCCCCCTCCCCAGTGAGGACCTGCCCCAAAATGCACCTGAGCTTGGAGAACGGGCAGGCGGTGACGCGGGCGATGGAGCGGGTGCCGGTGGAGGGGACGTGGACCGAGTACAGCTGCAACCCCGGATTCCGGCTGGTGGGCAGCGCCCGCAGTAACTGCACCAAGCTGGGGCGCTGGAGCACCCCAAAACCCATCTGCGAGCGTGAGTGGGGTCCCCACGGGGTGGGGTGGGGGCGTCTGGGGAGGGGGCGGGGGGGTTTTATGGGGTGTCTCTGGGGTTGGGGGGTTCCTGTTCAGGTCCCCGTGGGGTGGCTGAGGGGTTGGGGGGTCCCTGGGTGGGGGATCAGATCTACACGGGGGGGGGTCCTTGGGTGGGGGTGTCAGATCTACATGGGGGGGTCCTGTGGTTGGGGGTCCTTGGGTGGGGGGTCAGGTTCCCATGGGGGGGTCCCTGGGGTTGGGAGTCCTTGGGGTGGGGGGGACAGATCTACATGGGGGGGTTCCTGGGGTTGGGGGTCCTTGGGGTGGGGGGTCAGGTTCCCATGGGGGGGTTCCTGGGGTTGGGGGGACAGATCTACATGGGGGGGTCCCTGGGGTTGGGGGTCCTTGGGGTGGGGGGGACAGATCTACATGGGGGGGGTCCCTGGGGTTGGGGGGTCCCCGAGTGCCAGCCCCAGCCCCCGCGGGGGGGGGGGATGTCTCTGTGTGACTCAGTTTCCCCCCCCCCGCAGTGCGTCGCCCTCTCTCAGGTGAGTACGTCCCCGTGTGCCCCCCCCCGCACCCAGCCGGGCCTGTCCTCAGCACCCCCCACCGGGTGCGGGGCCATGGGGGCACCCTGGGTCCCCCCAGCTCTGTCCTGAGGGGTGGGCACCCCCGGGACCCCCATCCACCCCACACGGCTTCACGACACTGAAGCCTCCTTCCTCCACCCCCATCGCTCCTCCTCCTCCTCCTCCTCCTCCCAGCCTTCCTCCCCCCTTCTCCTCCTCCTCCCAGCCTTCCTCCACCCCCATCGCCCCTCCTCCTCCCAGCCTTCACCCCTCCTCCTCCTCCCTTTTCTCCCCCCATCCCTTCCCCTCCCTCCTCCTCCTCCTCCTCCTCCTCCCAGCCTTCCTCCCTCCCCCCCCCGCCCCCGCTCTCCAGCCCTTCCCATCACCCCCCCGCCCCCATCCCTCCCTCCCGCCGTGGGTGTCCCCCCCCCCCGTGTCCCCCCCGTGTCCCCCCCCCAGCCCTTCCTCCCCAGCCCTCCATTTTCCGCTCCCCAGCCCTCCATATTTTCCCGTCTCCATCCCTCCGTATTCTCCGCCCCAAATCCCTCCGTCTCCTCCGCTCTCCAGCCCTCCCTCCTCTCCGCTCTCCATCCCTCTCTCTTCCCGTCTCCATCCCTCTGTTTTCCCCTCCCATCCCCTTATTTTCCATCCCTCTTATTTTCCTGTCCCCATCCCTCTTATTTTCCCGTCCCCATCCCTCTATTTCCCGTCCCCATCCCATTATTTCCCATCCCCATCCCCTTATTTTCCACCCCTCTTATTTTCCCGTCCCCATCCCGTTATTTTCCCTCCCCATCCCTCTATTTCCCATCCCCACCCCGTTATTATTTCCCACCCCGTTATTATTATTATTATTTCCCACCCCGCCATCTCTCCGCTCTCCATCCCTCTATTTCCCTCCCCGTCCCTCCCTCCCCTCCCTCGCCACGACTCCCCCTTTCCCCTCCCCACCTCGTCACCATCCCAACCTCACCTCCGGAGAAACCGCCGACATCACACCCGCCCCCCCCCCCCCATCAAACCCCTCTTACGCCATGGCCAACCGAATCCCCGGTATCCATACGTCTTGACCCCGGGAATGGCGCGTCCCCCGGTGTCGCCCAAGCCACCTCGTTGGCTTTTGGTGGTGCTCAGCATCTCGCTGGTGTCGCGCCCGTCGGTGGGTACAGGCAAGAAGGCGGTGCACGTCGGGGCGCTCTTCCCCATGAGCGGGGGGTGGCCGGGGGGCCAGGCCTGCCTGCCCGCCGTCCGTATGGCCCTGGAGGACATCAACAGTCGGAGGGACATCTTGCCCGATTATGAGTTGCGGCTCATCCATCACGATAGTAAAGTGAGAGAAGGATGGGGATGGGGGGGGGGGAATGGGGTGGCGGGGGGACGCCGAGGGGCGGTGGGATGGGGTGGGGGGGCACTGAGGGGTGGGGGGACGGGGCAGGAGGTGGCCGTGATGGGGTGGGGGGACACCGACGGGTGGTGGGATGGGGCAGGAGGTGGCAGTGATGGGGTGGGGGGACACCGAGGGGTGGTGGGATGGGGCAGGAGGTGGCAGTGATGGGGTGGGGGGACACCGAGGGGTGGTGGGATGGGGCAGGAGGTGGCAGGGATGGGGTGGGGGGACACCGAGGGGTGGTGGGATGGGGGCAGGGGAGGTGGGGTGTCAGGGATGGGGTAGGGAGATGGTGAGGGGTGACATGGATGGCGCAGAGGGACACCAAGGGGTGGTGGGGATGTGATGGGACGGGGGGGGTGGCGATGGGGCAGAGGGACAGCGAGGGGTGGCAGGAATGGGGCGGGGGACAGCAAGGGGGGCAGGGGATGGGGCAGAGTATATAGGGCAGGATATAGGGCAGGGATATAGGGCAGGGATATAGGGCGGGGGCAGAGGGGTTGAGGCAAGGGGGGCACAAATATATGGGGCAGGGGGGCACAGCTGAGGCCGGGTGGCACCGTGGGTATATAGGGCACCGGTGGGGGGCAGGGGATACGGGGGGGGGGCTGGTGACGCAGAGCGTGGCAGGGCGCTGAGGTTTGGGGGTTGTGGGGCAGAGCTGTGGGGCACAGGGGGCATGTTTGGGGGGGGCACAGGTCCGGGTTGGGGTGTAGCGTGTATCTGGGGGGGGGGGGAAGTTGGGGGGCAGAAGGAGCTGGGGGGGTTGGGAGGGGTTGTGGGGTGCTGGGGGGAGCACTGCATAGGGGTGGAGGTTATGGGGCCAGGGCAGGGGGTGTGGGGAGGATGAGGATGGCGGAGGCAGCGTGGGCAGCTCAAGGTGAAGGCAGGGGCAGGCAGGCGGTGGGCAGAGGCAGGGGTTCTTGGGGGGCAGGCGGGGGGGGGGGGGGATGGGACGACCCAGGCGTCCAGCCTTGGTGTGTGGGTGGGGGGACCTTGGCCCCGGCCTCGCCCCCCCCTCCCCATGCCCCCCACCCATCCTGCCCCCCACCTCCTGGCCCGGCACCCTCCCACGTCCTTCCTGCGCCCGTTTGTCCGTCCCGTACCTCCGGCTGTCCGTCCTCATCCTCCTTGCACCCTCTGCCCCCCCCCATCATCACCCTCCCTCAGATCCCCCCAAATCCCCCCCCTCACCCCGCCTGTCCCGTACCCCACCGAGTGCCTGTACCCCCCGTCTGTCCGTCCCCTACCCCCGTGTCCATCTGTCCTGTCTGTCCCACTCCCCCTCTGCCCCCCCAACCCCCCCAAAACCCCTCCTCCATCCCCCCCCCACCCCCCCACCGGTACTGCCTGGTTGCCACGGCAACGGATGCTGCTGGGTCTGCCACTGGGTTGCCATGGTGACGGTGCCTGGCTCCATTTCCGGACCATTCGTGCCCTGAATTATTCATAGACCCCCAAGAAAGAGCAGGGCATGGAGGGGGGGGCACCCTCACCCTCCTCCCATCCCCCTCACCCTACCCCCCCCCCCCATCCCGGACGCCTGGGTCCCCCTGGGGGGGTGTTGGGCTGGAACTGGGAGGCAGCTGGTGGGTTACACTGGGAGGAGGTGGGCTTGGGGGCGGGGGGGGTCCCAGCAGCCACTTCCCCCCGTCACCAACACCCTTGTCATCGTCCCGTGTGTGTGTGTCCCCCCCCAGTGTGACCCCGGTCAGGCCACCAAGTACCTCTACGAGCTTCTCTACAACGATCCCATCAAGATCATCCTCATGCCCGGCTGTAGCAGCGTCTCCACGCTGGTGGCCGAGGCCGCCCGAATGTGGAACCTCATCGTGGTGAGGAACCACCTCCTCGTCCCCAGGGGTGTCCCCAGGGACACGGGGGTCCTGGGGGAGGGTGGCGGCAGAGGGGGGACACAGGAGCTGGGGGACCCCCCCCCTTCGCCCCTACCTCCTGCCCCGAGCACGCAGGTCTCAACCCGACCAAGGCGGGGATGGAGGTGGCACGGCTGTGCTTGGAGAGCTGTTGCCTGTTGGGGTGTACCGGGATGGGGTGTTGAGGTTGGGTTGTGTCTCAGTGTCCGTGGGGTGGTACGTGCCTGGAGGCAGCGGGGTGTGCGGTGAAACGCGTGTGTGTAAATGCGTGGCATTGCTGCGCACACGGCTGTAGCGACGGTTGTTGCTAGGGGTGCGGCTGTTGCTGCTGGTGCAGCTGTGTCCTGCCGTGGCTGTGGGCAAACACGGCTGTGGCTGCGTGGGCAACTGTTGCTACTTGTCCGGCTGTTGCTTTCAGGTTGTTGCTACTTGTGTGGTTGTTGCTCCGTGTGCGGCTGTTGCTGCGTGGGTGGCTGTTGCTTTCAGGTAGTTACTATCTCAGCAGCTGAACTACATCCGTGGCTGTTGCTTTCAGGTTGTTGCTACATGCGCGGTTGTTGCTACCTGTGCGTTTTTACTACGTGTGGGGCTGTTGCTTTCAGGTTGTTGGTATGCGTGCGGTTGTCGCTACGCCTGTAGCTGTGTCTAGACAGTCATTGACACTCATGCAGCTGTTGTCAGGCACATGGGTGTCACAGTGTGTCCGGCTGTAGCTACGCGCGGGGCTGTTGCTGGCGCGTCTGCGGCTGTACCCACACCAGCTGTGATTCCTGCCTTCAGCACCCGCCCAGCCGCCCGTGGTCCTCTCGAGCGGTTGACGACGGGCTACAGGCAGCCGTAGCGGTGTCGTGGGGGAAAACACTGTTGGGTGCTGACACCCCCCCCCAACCTTACAGCTCTCCTACGGCTCCAGCTCCCCCGCCCTCTCCAACCGTCAGCGCTTCCCCACCTTCTTCCGCACCCACCCCTCGGCCACCCTGCACAACCCCACCCGCGTCCAGCTCTTCAAGAAGTGGGGCTGGACCAAGATCGCCACCATCCAACAGACCACGGAGGTCTTCACCTCGGTACGCACACCGGCAACCTCCCACCCCCCACCCTGCCTGTTGCTTCCTCCCCTCTCCCCCACCCAAAAAACTCTGCCCCACAACCTCTCGCTCGCCCGTCCTGGACCTGGTGACATCCAGGTCCAAGCTCGGTCCCCTCCCATGGTGCGTGATGCCAACCCAACCCCTGCTTGGTGCCCCCCAACCCCGCCATCCTCCCCGGACTCACTCTGCACTCTCTTTCCCCTGCCCTGCCCCCCTTCCTGCCTGTACCTCCTGCCTGCTCCTTGCCCCTCCTGCCCGCCCGCCACCAGACCCTCGATGACCTGGACCAGCGGGTGAAGGAGGCCGGTTTGGAGATCACCTTCCGCCAAAGCTTCTTCTCCGACCCTGCCGCGCCTGTGCGCAACCTCAAGGTGAGCCTACCTTGCCCGTGCCCAGGTCCTTGTCGCCACCGAGTCCTTCTCCTCCGCGGCACCCACAACCATCGGAGCCATGTCCTGCACCCCAAAGGGAGGAGAGACACCCCAAAATGCCCAAGCATCCAGGTCAACATCTGGCTACCTTTGGCCGGGAGATGGGGAACAATGTCCATGACCTGGCCATGCAATGCCAAAGTTCTGGTCCTCCTCAGAACCCTTATGCAAATTTATGCAAATGAAGATGGGTGGGCTTGACCGTCTAGGAGTGAAGGGGAGCGGAAGTCGCACCCCAAGGTGACTTGTCTCCCTGCAGCGCCAGGACGCCCGTATCATTGTGGGGCTCTTCTACGAGACGGAGGCGCGTAAGGTCTTCTGCGAGGTGAGGGGTGTGGGTGGGCACCGTGGGGGGCATGCAGGAGGATGGGATTATGGGTGGTGTGTAGTGGAGAAGGGTGAGTGGACATCAGGGGGACGTGGGGCAGTTGGGTTGGGGAGATAGACGGTGGGATGGAGTGGAGGGTGGTGGGACGTGTGGTTGAGTAGGCAGAAAGACGTTGGGATGGATGAGTGGAAGTGTGCGTTGATGTGAGTGTGAGGATGGATGGATGATGGATGGACGGGAAGGTGGGAAGGTGGGAAGGGAAATGGTTGAGTGGAGGCATGGGGTGAAGAGTGGATGGACAGAGGTCTGGATGGATGGACAGGATGGGGAGAAGGGTGGTAGATGAGTGAAGGGTGACTGGAAGGGATGGGATAAAGATTGATGGACAGAGGGATGGTGGAAAGGATGGGGTGAAGGGTAAGGCCACTGTTCCTTGGCCCACACAGGTCTACAAGGAGAAGCTGTATGGCAAGAAGTATGTCTGGTTCCTCATCGGCTGGTATGCCGACAACTGGTTCCGCATCAAGGATCCAGCCATCAACTGCACCGAGGCAGAGATGGCCGAGGCTGTGGAAGGACACGTCACCACCGAGATCGTCATGCTCAACCCTGAGAACACCCGCAGCATCTCCAACATGGTACAGGGAGGATGAGGGGACACATGGCACCCTTGGAGGGTCCACTCCATCCCACCCACCACAGAACCGCCATCTTTTTCCCCATCCCAGACATCCCAGGAGTTCATTGAGAAGCTGCAGAAGAGGCTGGGCAAGAACCCCGAGGAGACAGGCGGCTTTCAGGAGGCACCGCTGGCCTACGATGCCATCTGGGCGCTGGCCCTGGCCCTCAACAAGACCTCAGCAGAGCTGGTCAAGAAGGGGTTGCGTCTAGAGGACTTTAACTACAACAACAAGAACATCACCGATGAGATCTACCGGGCCCTCAACTCCTCCGCCTTTGAGGGCGTCTCGGTGCGTTGCCCACATCTGAGCCCCTGCCAGTCCCTGGCCCCAGTGTGTCCTCTTCTCCCCAACAAGGTCTCCCATGTCCCCAACTCCTTCAAGGCGGTGGTGAAGGTGCCTTGAAGGCATCTGTCCAGGGTGCCCCCGTGAGCTACCCCAAAACTCCCAGAGAAAATGTTCTCCCAACACCCCTCCACCTGACACCCATCTCCATCCCACCCCACAGGGACACGTTGTCTTTGATGCCAGTGGCTCCCGCATGGCCTGGACGCTCATTGAGCAACTGCAAGGTGAGTGAGCGCAGGCACCAGCCATCTCAGGGTGACGCTGTCACCATGTTGCACACGGGGACCACCACCGAGCATCCCACAAAAAACCCCTTCGTGGCGTTGCGGCCGTGTTGTCTGCACAACAACAGCAGACAACTACCCCGAGACGCACACCGCAACAAGTCCCACCACTGCACGACTTCTCAAGGGGTGGATAACCCCCTTGGCCACGCGTCCAACAGGATGTGTGTCCGCACCAACACACAACTGTTCTTGCATGTGACGGAGGGAGGTCCAGAGGTGGAGGAGGTTTAGGGGACAAGCAAGGAGCTTGGGACAAGAAAGTCATCAAGAGCAGTCAGCATGGATTCACCAAAGAGAAGTCATGCTTGACCAACTTGACCACCTTCTACCGGCTTGGGAGACGAGGAGAGAGCAGTGGACATTGTCTACCTGGGCTTCAGGAAGGCTTTCAACACTCTTGTTTCCGAGAAGATCCTCGTAGAGAAGATGGTGAAGTCCGGGCTGGATGAGCAGACAGTGGGGTGGACTGAAAACTGGCTGAATGGCTGGGTCCAGGAGGTGGGGATCAGTGGCAGAAGGTGCAGTTGGAGATTGGTCACCAGCAGTGCACCCCAGGGATCAATACTGGGTCCAATCCTGTTCAACGTCTTCATCAACGATCTGGATGATGGAGCAGAGTACCTTCAGCCAGTTTGCTGATGGCACCAAACTGGGAAGAGCGGCTGAGATGCCAGAGGGTCGTGCTGCCATCCAGAAGGACCTTGACAGGCTGGAGAAGTGGCCTGAGAGGAACCTCATGAGATTCAACAAGGGTAAATGTCTCAGGAACAACTCCAGGCACTAGGACAGCTTGGGGTCAACCAGCTTTGTGTGTCCTGGGCTGCATCAGGATGAGTGCTGGAGCAAGTCAAGGAGGTGCTCCTTCCCCTCCCCTCAGCACTGGTGAGGTCACCCCTGAAGAGTGGGGCCAGGACTGGGCTCCATCCAGAGAAGGTCCATGAAGATGATGAAGGGACTGGAGCACAGGAGGCTCCAGCTGAGCATCAGGAACAGCATCAGCACAGGGCAGGTGACCAAGCACTGGCAGAAGGTGCCCAGAGAGGTGGTGGGGTCTCCAACCTTGGAGACACCCAAACACTGCATGGACATGGTCATGGACAATGGGCTCTGGGTGGTCTTGCTTGAGCAGGGGGTTGGACCAGATGACCCCCCAGAGGTCCCTTCCAACCCCCCAGCTGGTCTGTGATCCTTTGGGGGGTGTGCACAAATGCCGGAGGGGTGTCGCGCCTCCATCCCTCCCACCTGACCCAACTCCGCTACCCTTGCAGGAGGTGTCTACAAGAAGATCGGCTACTACGACAGCACCAAGGACAACCTGTCATGGTACAACAACGACAAGTGGATTGGTGAGCAGCATCACATGCAGGGTGTGAGCAGGGACAGGGTCCCTGCCAGGGGGAAGGGCTGGGAAGACCACCCCCCGCCATGCCCCCTAATTGTGCCACGCGCTCTGCAGGAGGTGCCCCCCCAGCCGACTACACCAAGGTCATCACCACCTTCCGATTCCTGTCCCAGAAGCTCTTCATCTCCGTCTCAGTGTTGGCATCGTTGGGCATCCTCCTGGCCATCATCTGCCTGGCCTTCAACATCTACAATGGGCACGTCCGGTCAGTGATCCTCCCTGTTTTCCTGGTGTTTGGGGAAATATCACACCTTTAATTTTCCATAACTGCTAAAAAAAACCAACTCAGCAGTGTGTGGTTAGCAACACCCAGAGGGGGAAAAAAAGGGATGATATGCTCCGCTATCCTCCTACAGAAGATGACAGTGACAAAACATTGTTAGTAGATGTCCCAGTTCCCTGTCTTGCTGTGTAGGAGCTTCGGGTGATGTCAAGGGTCTGGTTGTAGCTCGTGGTTTCTTGTCATCTCAAGCATTTCTCGCATCCCGTTGGGTTAGCTGAATGTCGTGCACCACGGTGGCCAGGTGACACCTTGTCTTCTCAACAACCCTCTCCCAGGTACATCCAGAACTCACAGCCGTACCTGAACAACATGACGGCTGTGGGCTGCACACTGGCGCTCGCTGCCGTCTTCCCCCTGGGACTTGACGGTTACCACATCGGGCCGGGGCTTTTCCCTTTTGTCTGTCAGGTATGGTGGGGTGGGGTGTTGGGGGGTACAGGCGGAGTGGGGACAACCAGGGGATGGGACAGCCGCAGGAAGAACAGTTGGAGATACAGGCAGGGGATGGACAGTTGGAGGAAGAACAGCTGGAGGTACAGTCAAGGATGGGAACAGCTGGAGATACAGGTAGGGCATCCATACAGCTGGAGGAGGAACAGCTGGAGATACAGCCATGGGATGGGGACAGCTGGAGAAGGAACAGTTGGATGTACAGCCAGGGGATGGGGACAGCCAGAGGGGATACAGTAGGGCGTAGAGCTGGGGACTTCCGAACAGCCTTCCTCAAGGGAGGTCCAGGGGAGCGGGGGTACACTCCACAGGGGTGCAGTGGAGGTCGGTACAGCTGGCTTGGGGAGGTACAACCATCTCTTCCCAACCCACGTACCCTCCCCAGGCTCGGCTGTGGCTCCTCGGGCTGGGGTTCAGCCTGGCGTACGGCAGCATGTTCACCAAGATCTGGTGGGTCCACACCGTCTTCACCAAGAAGGAGGAGAAGAAGGAGAAGAGGAAGGTGAGCGGTGACCCGGTGGGGTGCTGGGGGGATCAGGGAAGGGGGCACACAAGGTCTCGGTGACACTATATTGTCCCCACACCCAGACCCTGGAGCCTTGGAAGCTGTATGCCACCGTGGGGTTGCTTGTGGGGCTGGACGTGGTCACGTTGATCATCTGGCAAATCGTGGACCCCTTGCACCGCACCATCGAGGTGGGACACCACTTGGAAGGTGCTCCTGGTGTCGGGGGGATGCTGGGGTGGATGCTTTTGACATTGGGGGGGTGTGTGTGCTGCTGGGGGGATGCTCATGGTGTTGGGGTGCTGTTGAGAGGGTGCTCTCAACATTGGGGAGATGCTCACAGCATTGGGGTGCTTCTGGGGGGGTGTGTTTGCAGTGTTGGGCTGCTCCCACCCCTCCACCCCATGTACCCTCACTCCCCCCATCTCCCACCCCGTCACCCCCAGGAGTTCACCAAGGAGGAGCCCAAGACAGACACGGACGTCTCCATCCTGCCCCAGCTGGAGCACTGCAGCTCCACCAAGATGAACACGTGGCTCGGTGGGCATTGGGGGGTTTCGGGGGGGGTGGGAGACAGGCAGGGCTGTGGGCATGGACAGAACTGGGGGGCTACAGGCAAGGTTGGGGGTACAAGCAGGGTTGGGGGCACAGGAACAGTGTAGAGAACCATGGGGAGGCCCAGGCACCCATGGCGGGGCTAGGTAGGGGTTTGACCACCCATGGTTCCCCCCACCCCAGACCAGGTGGGGGTCCCTGTTTGACCACCCATGGTTCTCCCCCAGGGATATTTTATGGCTTCAAGGGGTTGCTGCTGCTGTTGGGCATCTTCTTGGCATACGAGACCAAGAGCGTGTCCACAGAGAAGATCAACGACCACCGGGCGGTGGGCATGGCCATCTACAATGTGGCGGTAAGCCAGGGTGGCTGTGCATCCCCCCCCCAATCTTTACCCCGCATCCTATACAGCGACGTCCCCAAAAATGTCCCCTTCATCATCCCTGCAGGTTCTCTGCCTCATCACGGCACCCGTCACCATGATCCTCAGCAGCCAACAGGACGCGGCCTTTGCCTTCGCATCGTTGGCCGTCGTCTTCTCCTCCTACATCACTTTGGTCGTCCTCTTCGTCCCCAAGGTGCCGATGGGGTCTGGGTGTTTCTTCTGGGGTGGGGAGGAGCAGTTGTCCTACGGCCTCCCTTGTAGGGTCAAGGTGTTGCCTCTGCAGACGTGGAGGCTTCTTCTCCAGTAGGGTCATGGAGTTGGCAATGACAGTTGGCAGGGGACACGGGACAGTCGGGTGCGGGTGTTGCCTTGGGAAGGGACAGCTTTGACAACCAGGGACTGTTGCAGATGCGACGCCTCATCACCCGAGGCGAGTGGCAATCAGAGCAGCAGGACACCATGAAGACAGGCTCGTCCACCAACAACAACGAGGAGGAGAAATCCCGACTGTTGGAGAAGGAGAACCGGGAGCTGGAGAAAATCATTGCCGAGGTGGGTGGTGTGGGGCTGGACGCTTCCAGGTTGTAGCTTCAGGGTTGTAGCTCCAAGGTGTTGCTACCCGTGCTAAGAGGGTAGATCACCTTTGGGCACCAACACCCCAACGGGGGGGTGATACGGGAGAGGGGGGTTCCACCACCGAAAAGGGTCGGACACCCCAAATTTGTCACCCGGCAGAAGGAGGAACGTGTGTCGGAGCTCCGCCAGCAGCTCCAGGACCGCCAGCAGCTCCGGTCTCGCCGACGGTCGTCCAACCCTTCCCGCGAGGCTGACAACCATTTCTCCCCGGGGCTGAGCGCCGCCCCAGCCCCCCCGGCCCCCTTCTACCAGCCCAACCTCCCCCTGGTCCGCTGCCTGGTCTCGGAACAAGCTGACAAGCTTGGCCGGGGCAACTGCGACGGTAGCCGCGTCCATCTCCTCTACAAGTGACCCCCATGAGGGGCGGGGCTGAAGGCCAAGGGGTGGAGCTAAGCAGGGTGGGGTCGGTGGGTGGGGCTAGGCAGGGAGGGCACTGCCTCTTTGCCTTATTATTGGGGTTTTTGGGTTTGGTTTTTTTTTTTAACGCATCTCTTTGTCTTGCCCTGGGGAACCACGGCTCTGGCCTGGTGTCTCCTCTGCCCCCCCCCCCCAAGGCTCTGGGTGTCACCTGCCCTTGACTGTTGTCAGGCGGAAAACTATGGGGGTGGGGGGAGAAGGGTGGTTCTTAATTAAGGGGTGGGGGCAGAGTGAGCGAGGGCTGAGTTAACAACATGGAACACCCCCCGCTCCCCAGAGTCACCTACAGTCGTCCCATCTCCCCTACAGCCGTCCCGTCTCCCTCTCCGCTCCAGTCGTAGCACACAGTCGGACAGTCCCGCTGACTTGTCCTTCTCCAACTTGTCCCTGCTACACGCACACAATGTCCCCTCCATCGCCCCACGCTGTTGCGCACAACCAGAGCTCGGCTCCCGGTGTAGCAAACCACCTCCCTGTTAATCCCCTGTAACAGTGTTATTGTAGCCCGTGGTTGATAACAGGTGACGTGGGGATGCAGGATCAGGCCCAGGGATGCAGGCGGTTGTATCACAAGCAATGATTGCTGTACTTTAATGTCAGGCTGTAGTGTACAACTGAGTCTAGTTAAGGCTAGTCAGACTGTAGTGCACAACTTGTATGTACAATCAAATCGTATTGCACATTGGGATCAGTTACTGTGATGCACGGTCCGGCTGTAGCTGACGGCTGGTTTGGGATCAGTTGTTGGTACAACCGAGTCCGGTTTTTATGCTGTATCGTCCGACTGTAGCTCACAACCGCCTGCGGTGAGGTGTGAGCACAGGCGGAGAGTCTGTGGCTTGGGCTATATGTTCGAGCGCCACGTTAGGTCGGGTCCTGTACGCGCAGACTGTTGTATCCGGGGTCTGGTTTCTCATATGTACAGTCGCACTTTAGTGGACAACCGGACCCTGCTTCTTCTCACGTGTCTGTTGTGGTGTTTAACCATGAAAGGGGAACTACACCCTACCCCAGCCGCCAGGGTTGGGTCCCTCCCCAGACCAGGGGTACACCGGTACAGCCGGAGAGCTGTAGCCAGCTCACAGTCGTCCTCCAGCAGTTGGGGTGTGGGGTGACAGCAAGCTTAAGGAAAGGGGCCGGCTGTTTCTGGATCCAACTGTTCCTGGACACAGTCCATCCAGCAGCAGGTACAACCACCCCGGCTGCTTCAGGGCGACGGTGTTCACAGCCGCACAACCACCCCTGTGTCCTTGATTTGACATTACACCCCCCCAAAAAAAAAAATCCATTTGGCTGCAGTACCCTGTCCTACCCCCCAACACACCCCCCCCAAAACACACACTGGCGCCAAACACTGTCCCTACCCCGTGCCACCGGTACCGGGGACGGTGCTGATAGGGCTTGGGGAAGGCGGTGGCTGTGCCAGGCGCTGTAGGAGGGGGAACAACTCACTGGGTGGGGGGGAATGAAATGAAACACGCTGTCACCCCAATCACCCCCAAACCAGGGATAAAGTGATCCCAGCCATGGGGATCCCCCTTCCTCTCCCTCTACTGAACCAAAACTGGTGATTTACAGCCCAAAAATCCAGCGCACAACCACAGGAGTCCTGGCCTGGGGAGGGAGCGGTGAGGGGGCTGTCCTTGGGATCAGAGCTGGAAAAAGAAACACCAGGACAGGCGGTATCCAGGAAAACAACCGGGTTTAATACGGGGGGGGGAGACGCACAGGGCTGGTCCTGGGGTCCCCCCAAAATCCTGGCCCCAAGGTGGGTGCTGTGCCCCCCCCCAAGAGCCATGGGTGGGCGAGGGCACTTGTCCCTGGGCCACCAAGATGCTTTGGGGGTCCCTGACACGAGGGGGGGGCCCTTAATATGGGGGCAAGCCTGGCTCTCCCCAGCTGTTGTTCGTCACCGGCCCCCCCTCACCGCACGCCACAGGCTGGAGGAAGAAGAGGAAGACTCCGCAGAGCACCAAGCCCCCTCCCACTGTCAAGGCCACCGTCAAGGCCACCGCTCGGTAAAGAGACCACCGGCCAGAGGTCCACGACCAACCCCAGCTGGGGGGGACAGGGGGGTCCGGTCGCCCCAATTCCAGGCTGAGGGTCACGGTGGGGACCTGTTCGGGGGATTTGGGGCGTCCGGGGGAGACGTAGAGCAACCCCTTGGGACGACTGAAGCGGACGGAACCGGTGGGGCCAGGGGGCAGGAGAGCCAAGAGATCAAGGCAGGTGGGCAAAGCCGGGGGTCCGCGGCGGCGTGGTAACGCCGTGGGACGGCGACAGACAGGACAGGGCAAGGTGGAGGCGTCGGGGGCCACCACGGTGACTTTGGCCAGGCACTCCAGGCAGAAGGTGTGACCGCACCCCAAAAGTTTGGGGACCTTGAAGAGACGGTCGTAAGGGGCGAAGCAGATGACGCAGTCCAGGGGGGGACGCCCCTCGGCGTCCCCCGCCATGGCGGTGCCCGTCACAGTGTCCCTGGTAGGCAGAAAAGGCGAGACGGTGTTTACCCGGTAGCGATAAGGACAAGCAGCAGTGTAGGGTTGGGGACACCAAATCTATGGGGTACACAAGCCAAATCACCCCCAAACCCACGTCCCCCCCCACCCTGGGGTGCCAAGAACCCCCCTTGATGATACCAACCCCCAAAAAAAAGTACTTTTGGGGGGTTCAACCTTCAAGGTGGAAGTTCCAGCATTCCCAGCTCAGCCAACACCCCCCAACTCATCACCCTCTTAACTGGGGGGCTGAGTTGAGTCCCCCCCAAACCCTCCTCCTCCTCCTCACCTGCACCCCAAGGTGCCGGCAGCGGGAGCTCACCGAGACACCGCTCGGCTCCGGGCGCAGCCGAGATCGAGGAAGACGTTTGTCACCGTCACACCCACCGAGGTTGCCCTGCCCCATGCCGCATGAGCCGGGGGGACGGCGTGTCCCCCTCCATACACTTGATGAACACCCCAAAACCCAACACTGGCCTTAACAGGGGTCCTGGGGACCCCAAACCAGCCGGTTCCCAGGGCAGATCCCACTGCCCCCCCCACCGTGGGGAGGTGCCAGATCCGTCCTGGCTTTATCCCAACCTTTTCTTCCGCCTTCTGCCCCTCCCCGGTGCTGGGTGCTGCTCCCGCCCCTCAACGGGGGGGGGGAAAAAAAGGGGGGGGGGGCCACGATGGCAGGGGAGAACCCCAACCTTTCCTGGGGGGGGAGGAACGAGGGAGGTCTGGCCTGGGGACACAGGGAGGACACGGAGCCGCACCCCCACCCCAAGACTCAGCCACCCACACTGCGGACCCCCTCAAAACACCCAACCCCAACAGCGCATGTCCCCCCCCCAGCCCCACAGCACAGGGAGGAGCGAGGGGACACAAAGCAAGTGAATTTTATTGGGGGGGGTGACAACGGTGGCGTTTTAACGGTTGGACTTGGCCACACGCTCCAGCTCGTCCTTCTTCTTGATGGCGTAGGAGTTGGAAGAACCCTGGGGGGGGCGAGATGGGTGTCAGTCAGTTTTTGGGGGGCGGGGGGTCTGTTTTGTCCCCAACTCACAAGAGAAGGTGACAGCGGCAACACCTCCGCCCCCCTCCTCACCTTGGCGGCGTTGATGAGCTCATCGGCCAAACACTCGGCGATGGTTTTGATGTTACGGAAAGCGGCTTCGCGAGCTCCGGTGCACAACAGCCAGATGGCCTTGGGGTGACAGGGCGGGGGGGGACACAACACAGAATAAAAAAGAGACATCAGGGACATGGGGACAAGGCGGGTGGCAGCTCCCCGGGGTTTGGGGATGAACAGAGAGGGTACCTGGTTGACGCGGCGCAATGGGGACACGTCCACGGCCTGTCTACGGACGGTGCCGGCGCGGCCGATGCGGGTCGAGTCCTCGCGGGGTCCGGAATTAATGATGGCGTTAACCAGGACTTGCAGGGGGTTCTGCCAGGGCACAGGCCGGGAAGAGAGAATCAGCCCCCCCCAGCACCCAAAAAAAAACCTCCTCAGCACCCAAACCCTGCCCCCAGCACCCTCCTCACCTCCCCGGTGAGCAGATGGATGATCTCGAAGGCGTGCTTAACAATGCGCACGGTCATTAATTTCTTGCCGTTGTTCCGGCCGTGCATCATCATGGAATTAGTGAGTCGCTCGACGATGGGACATTGGGCTTTACGAAAACGCTTGGCCGCGTAGCGCCCGGCGCTGTGGGGCAGGTACTTGGCGTATTTTTCCTTCACGGCGATGTAATCCTGGTGGGACATGACGTCAGATACTCCTCCCGTTGATGGGAGGGATGCAGGAACCCCCATTACACCCCCTCCTTGTCATCTCCCCCCCAAAAAAATACCTGGAGGGAGATGTCGTTGATCTGCACATCATCGGTGCTCCATTTGCCAAAGAGTTTGATGTCGGGGGTCTCGGTGACGGCGGGGGCCGTCTCCCAGTCGGTCATGCTACAGAGATGACGAAATGAGCATCAGGAAAGACCTCTGCACCCCCACAAACCTCATAATTGGGGGTGTCTAAATCAAACCCCTTTAATTAAAAGGAAAAAATAAGTGCCTCTAAGTCCCAGTGAGGTTAAATGCCCTTCCAGTATAAACTGGGAAGGCTATGGGAAGACTTCACAGGGCAGGGGGTACCCCAAGACTTTTCATGGGGTATTAGGTACCATGCACGCACACCCAGACACTCTACACCCTGTGTGGGGTGTCCTTCAACCTCCCAGAAGTGACAAGGTGGCCCAGGGGTGTCCCCAAGCCCTTGAGGGTGGATGTGACAACAGGGGTGTCCCCCCAGGTTGGGTGCTTGTGACTCTGTGAGGGTCATCTCCCTCCAAGACAGGACAGTGGGCATCAGGGTGTAACATACAGGTGTGGAGCAAACCTGGTGTGTCACGGGGCTGTGTGACACCCGCAGAGGGGTGTCCCCGTCAATGAGGGACCCCCCAGGGGTTTCATGTTTGTGGGTGTTACGGTGTACTGAGGAACAGGGTCGGTGCTGGGACAATCATACGGTCCCAGTGAGCACAAAGATCAGCTACGGAGGGGGCAGGGGGAAACCATGACCCCCCAGGGGCACCCCAATCTCCCTCCAGACCTCCCCCACCCCCAACTCCTATCTCAGCCCCCTCCCCCATCTCATGGCTCCCCACACAGGTCTCAGCCCCCCAACTCCTACCTCAGTTACACCCCCCCCCGGGCCTGAGCCCCCCAAATCCCACCTCAGGACCCCCCACACTCCCACCTCATAGCTCCCCATACAGGTCTGAGCCTCCACTCCTACCTCAGCCCCCCCTCGGGCCTGAGCCCCTCAATCCCCACCTCAGGGCCCCCCAACTCCTACTTCAGCCCGCCCCCCCTCAGGCCTAAGCCCCCCCCCCCCCCCCCCCACCTCAGCCCCCCCACACACACACCGCCGGGCCCCGGCCCCAGGAGCCCTCATACACCACACAGACCCCCCAGGACCCCCCCCCCCCAGCCCCTCCCGAGCCCCAGACCCCGCTCCAGGCCCGGGGAACCCCAGGACGCGCCGCACTCACATGGCGGCGGCAGCGGGTCCGGCGAAGAAAAAGGGCCCCGATGGGGTTTCCCGGCCTCTTATGCAGGGGCTGGAGTGCACTTCCGATCACGCATGCTCAAAGCCCCAGCGCGACCCCACACTTCCGCCCGTTCTGCCCTCACTGCGCCTTCTGGTGAGCCTCTTTGCGCATGCGCTTATGGAAGGGCCCGCCCCCCAGCCACAGCGCGGGCGCAGAGGGCGCCGGTGAAGCCGGAGCGGCTATGTCAGTTGAGGGCGCCTTCCCAAACGTTGCCTCGGGGGGGACAGAGACACGCGTGGGGGAGGAAAGCGGGGTCAGGGGGCTTTAAGGGGGACACGGGGGAGGGGGAAACAACGGGGAGAGAGAACTCCCGTCCCCCAGAAAACTTTACAGTAACACAAACCCCTAGCGGACCAATGGGGCTGCGAGGAGCTCGTGGCGTCACGGGTCGCTAGGTGGAACGCGGGGGAAGGGGCGGGGCGGGGTGGGGTGTTCTCTGCCGCGGGGGCTGCCGGGATCGTGGCGGTCCGGTGACGGGTGGGGCCGCGCTGCAGCGGGAGGAACCGAGCGGGGGGGGGGGGGGGCGCCGGTTACCGGGAGGAGCGGAGGGGGCTACCGGGCGTCTGGGCCCTGTCGCCGGTCTGTCTGCTGGTCCCCGCCGAGATGTTCTTCACGTGTGGCCCCAATGAGGCCATGGTGGTGTCGGGTGAGTCGGGTGTCGCCCCCCCCCCCCCCGCACCCCTTCCACGGGTCCGTCCGTGGGTCCCCGGGTCCCCACTGACTTCTCTGTCCCCTCAGGTTTCTGCCGCAGCCCCCCCGTGATGGTGGCCGGGGGGCGGGTGCTGGTGGTGCCGTGTCTGCAGCAGATCCAACGGTGAGGGGACACACCGGGGGAAGGGGGCGAGCCACGGGGGGGGACGCGGTGACACGGGAACCGGGGGGTGACGGGAGAGGGAACGTGGGGGACACGGAGTGGGTGACAGCGGCGTGACCCGTCCTCCCCCAGGATCTCCCTGAACACCCTGACCCTCAATGTGCGGAGCGAGAAGGTCTACACCCGCCACGGCGTCCCCATCTCAGTCACCGGCATCGCCCAGGTACCCCCCCCCACCCGTGTCACCCCCCACCCGTGTCACCCCCCACCCGTGTCCCTACAGTTGCTGTCACTCCTCTCCAGGAGCAGTGCAGCCCCTTTTAAGGGGTGCCGTGGTGGGGCCCACCCGGTGTCTAGGGAGGGAGCCTCTTAAAACGGCCTTGTCATGCTACAGTGTGGGGGGGTATCCTTAAAAGGGCTCATCGTAGCGGTCCCCACTAGTTCTCTTAAAGGGGGCTTGGTAGTGCTAGCTGTGTGTTGGCGGGGCGGCATTCTCTTAAAAGGGCACACGCTAGTTCCTCTTAAAGGGGTCACGCTGCAGCGGTGGGACCCCCAGGGATAGGAGCAGGGCGCACATGTGTGAGGCGTGTGCGTGCGAGGTGTGCGTGTGCAAGGCCGGGCGTTCCCTTGGGACACGCGCACGCAGGTGAAGATCCAGGGGCAGAACAAGGAGATGCTGGCGGCCGCCTGCCAGATGTTCCTGGGCAAGTCGGAGAGCGAGATCGCCCAGATCGCCCTCGAGACCCTGGAGGGACACCAGCGTGCCATCATGGCCCACATGACCGTGGAGGTGAGGGGGGGGGGGGGGGGCCCAGACATGCCCCTTGGGGCCGGCCATGCCCATGTCACGAGACCCACAGTCCCTGGGAGCTTCCCTTAACCATGAGCCCCGCCCCCTTTGCTGAAGCCCTGCCCCCTTTGCTGAAGCCCCACCCCCTTTGCTGAAGCCCCGCCCCAGAGACCACACCCTTTCCCCAAACCCTGCCCCTAGAAGCCCCACCCCATGTGGAAGCCCTGCCTCCATGCATGCAAGCCCCACCCCTTCCCCTAGGAAGCCACGCCCCCTTCCAGAAGCCCCACCCACCCGAGGCCACACCCCACAGCCCCTGCCCTGATGGCCCCGCCCCTTTGTCAGGCCACACCCCCCTGCCCCACCCCTCTAAGCACCCCCCACCCCCCCCTGCAGGAGATCTACAAGGACCGCCAGAAATTCTCGGAGCAGGTTTTTAACGTGGCCTCGTCTGACCTCGTCAACATGGGGATCAGCGTGGTCAGCTACACCCTGAAGGACATCCACGACGACCAGGTGGCACCAGGGGGCGGACGGGACGGGGGGGGGGTCGGCGCGGCCAGATGCGCCCCGGGGGACATCGGGCGGCACCAGGGAGGCGGAGGGGGTGGGGACGCGGCGGGGACGTCAGCGTGGTCGGTGGCCTTGAGGGGTACGGGGGATGGTGGGGATGGGGACAGGGACCCGGGGATGGGGATGATGGTGGACCTGGGGATGGGGGACACAGAGGGAGGGACACAGGGACGGAGAAATTGGGATAAGGACAAAGGAACGGTGTTGTGGGGACAGGGATATGGATGCGGGGACATCAGGTGAAGGACAGGGATGCTGGAGCGGGACCAGGGTGGGGACAGAGGTTGGGGACATCCAGGCAGGGATTGGGTTGTCACCAAGGCCACCAGCTCTTGCTGGGGCAGGGACAGCCAGAGCAAGGGAGGGATGCGGTGGGGTGAGGGGGGTGTGGCAGCGTCCCCCTGTCCCCCTGTCCCCAGGACTACCTGCACTCGCTGGGGAAGGGACGCACGGCCCAGGTCCAGCGCGACGCCCGCGTGGGGGAGGCAGAGGCCAAGCGGGACGCTGGCATCCGTGTGAGTTTGTCACCTCTGTCACCCCCGGGCCCCCCTGAGGTCACCCGTGTCCCTCATCTGCCCACGTGTCCCCCTGTTGCCTCACTGAGGTGTCTGGATCCCCCCCAATGTGCCCATGTCCCCCGCCACTGGGTTGTCTCCGAGGTCCCCACGTGTCCTTGTGTCGCCTTCCAATATCCCTGGACCCCCCATATCCATGTGTCCCCCCATCCCCAGTGTCCCCAACGTCCCCGTGTCCCTGCAGGAGGCTCGGGCACGCCAGGAGCAGGTCTCGGCGCAGCTGCTGAGCGAGACGGCGATGGCGCAGGCCCAGCGCGACTTCCAAGTGCAGCAGGCGTTGTGCGACGCCGCCGTCAGCGCACGCAAAGCCCAGGCTGACCTGGCCTACCAGCTGCAGGTACGCCGGATGCCTGGGACCCCCCCTCAGATGTCTGGGACCCCTCCCCAGGACACCTGGGTCCCCTCTGCACACCCCCAGGGTGCCCGAGTCCTTCCCCTGGATGCCTGAGTCCTCCCAGGACACTCACATCCCCCCAGTCCTGGGGTCCCCGCTAACATCTGGGGCCCCCTGAGATGCTTAGTGTCCCCCGTCCCCCCCCCCAAGACTCCTGGGTCCCCCCAGACAGCCGGGCACCCTGGATACCTGGGTGTCCCCAGCACCTTGCCCCCCAAAAAAACCACCTGGGTGCCCCTTAACATCTGGGGTGCCTGGGTTCTCCTGGGTGTCGTGTGTGTATCCCCCTCCCGGGTGCCGGCGCGGAGCTGAGGGGTGCTGCGGGTACAGGTGGCGAGGACGAAGCAGCAGATCGAGGAGCAGCGGGCGCAGGTGCTGGTGGTGGAGCGGGCGCAGCAGGCGCAGCTGCAGGAGCACGAGATCGGCCGCCGCGAGCGGGAGCTGGAGGCCACCGTCCGTAAACCCGCCGAGGCCGAGCGCTACCGCCTCGAGCGCCTGGCCGAGGCCCAGCGGTGAGCCCTGTCCCCGGGCGGTGGGCCCCACTACCTTGGGTGAAGCCATGCCCCTTTAAAGGGGAAGCCCCGCCCCACTCTACCAAGCCACACCCCCAAGAGGTGGGCCCCACTACCTTGGGTGAAGCCATGCCCCTTTAAGGAACGTCATGCCACTTTAAAAGGGCCGTTTTGGCCCCAACTGGTGGGCCTCACTGCACTGAAGTTCTGCCCTTTTAAGGGAAGCATTGCCCTTTTAAAGGGGAGCCCTGCGCCTTCTACCAAGCCCCAGCCCCAGCCGGTGGACCCCACCACTTGGGGGAAGCCGTGCCCCCTTTAAGGGAAGCCATGCCCCCTACCTGGTCAAGGAGGTGGTGCCTTTTGAAGGGGAGCCCCGCCCCTCCCGCTATGCCACACCCCCACATAGTGGACCCTACCGCGCTGAAGTCATTGCCCATTTAAAGCAAGCCTGCTTTGTAGGCCACGCCCCCATGTCACGGCCTCCTGCTGGGGCCACGCCCCTTTTAGGGCACGCACGAGTCTTTGAATGGCGGCCAGACCACGCCCCCCCGAGCCACACCCTCCCAAGCCCCTCCCACTCAAGAGGCTCCACCCCCTCCAAGCCCCGCCCCTCCGCAGGTCGCAGCTGATGATGCAAGCGGAGGCCGAAGCTGAGGTCATGAGGGTGAGTCTGGGCCCGGGGGGGGGGGGACACACACAACACGCGACGACACGTGACGACACGCGACGACACACACGTGTCCGGGTGGGGGTGACACACGGTGCACGGACACCCCCCCCCCCCCCCCCCCACCCGTAGGTGACGGGGGCGGCGCGGGCGGCGGCGGTGGCGGCGCGGGCGCGGGCGGAGGCGGCGCAGACGGCGGCGAAGGCCGAGGCGTTCGGGCAGTACCAGGAAGCCGCCGTCGTCGACATGGTGCTGCAGCGCCTGCCCCAGGTGTGGTCTGGGGGGGGTCCCCTGATGGGTTTGGGGTCCCAGGGGGGTGTTTTGGGGTCTCCAGGGGGTGTTTTGGGGTCCCAGTGAGGTATTTTGGGGTCCAGGGGATGATTTGGGGTCCCAGTGGGGTATTTTGGGGTCTCTGGGCAGTGTTTTGGGATCCCAGTGGGGTGTTTTGGGGTCCAGGGGGTGATTTGGGGCCCCAATGAGGTATTTTAGGGTCCTAATGGGGTATTTTGGGATCTTCAGGGGGCGGCTTGGGGTCTCCAGGGGGGTGTTTTGGGGTCTTCAGGGGGCGGCTTGGGGTCCCAGTGGGGTATTTTGGGGTCTCTGGGGGGTGTTTTGGGGTCCCCTGATGGATTTGGGGACCAAATGAGGTATTTTAGGGTCCTAATGGGGTATTTTGGGATCTTCAGGGGGCGGCTTGGGGTCTCCAGGGGGGTGTTTTGGGGTCTCCAGGGGGTGATTTGGGGTCCCAGTGGGGTATTTTGGGGTCCAGGGGGTGATTTGGGGTCCCAATGGAGTATTTTGGGGTCTCTGGGGGGGTGTTTTGGGGTCCCCTGATGGGTTTTGGGCCCCAATGAGGTATTTTAGGGTCCTAATGGGGTATTTTGGGGTCTTCAGGGGGCAGCTTGGGGTCCCAGTGGGGTGTTTTGGGGTCCCCTGATGGGTTTGGGGCCCAGTGAGGTATTTTGGGGTCTCCAGGGGGTGATTTGGGGTCCCAGTGAGGTATTTTTGGGTCTTCAGGGGGTATTTTGGGGTCCCAGTGGGGTATTTTGGGGTCCAGGGGGTGACTTGGCGTCCCAATGGAGTATTTTGGGGTCTCTGGGGGGGTGTTTTGGGGTCCCCTGATGGGTTTTGGGCCCCAATGAGGTATTTTAGGGTCCTAATGGGGTATTTTGGGGTCCAGGGGGTGATTTGGGGTCCCAGGGGTGTGTTTTGGGGTCTCCAGGGGGCAGCTTGGGGTCCCAGTGGGGTATTTTGGGGTCTTCAGGGGGTATTTTGGGGTCCCAGTGGGGTATTTTGGGGTCCCAATGGAGTGTTTTGGGGTTTCTGGGGGGTGTTTTGGGGTCCCCTGATGGGTTTTGGGCCCCAATGAGGTATTTTAGGGTCCTAATGGGGTATTTTGGGGTCTTCAGGGGGTGTTTTGGGTTCCCAGTGGGGTGTTTTGGGATCTTCAGGGAGTGTTTTGGGGTCCCCAATGGGTTTAGGGTCCCAGTGGGGTATTTTGGGGTCTCCAGGGGGTGTTTTGGGGTCCCAGTGAGGTATTTTGGGGTCCAGGGGATGATTTGGGGTCCCAGTGGGGTATTTGGGGGTCTTCAGGGGGCGGCTTGGGGTCCCAGTGGGGTGTTTTGGGGTCCCCTGATGGGTTTGGGGTCCCAGTGGGGTATTTTTGGGTCTTCAGGGGGTATTTTGGGGTCCCAATGGAGTGTTTTGGGGTTTCTGGGGGGTGTTTTGGGGTCCCCTGATGGATTTGGGGCTCCAATGAGGTATTTTAGGGTCCTAATGGGGTATTTTGGGGTCTCCGGGGGGTATTTTTGGGGTCCCCTGATGGATTTGGGGTCCCCAATGGGTTTAGGGTCCCAGTGGGGTGTTTTGGGGTCCCACTGGGGTATTTTGGGGTCTCCAGGGGGTGTTCCGAGGTCCGCTGATGGATTTGGGGTCCCTTTCATGGGGTTGGTGCAGTTTGGGGGGAGTCCACGGGGGTATTGTGGGGTCCCTGGGATCCTCATGGGGCATTTTGGGGGGGTGGTAGAGGGTATTTTGGGGTGCTTCTATGGAACAGGGGCAGTCTGGGAGGATTGTGGGGGACAAAGGAGCATTTTGGGGGTGAAAGATGGTGATTTTGGGACAGATAAGGAGGCATGGGGGGGGTTGAGGTGCTAGGGGTGGATTTTTGGGGTTAAACCCGCTGGTTTTGGGGGGCAGGTGGCAGAGGCGGTGGCCCAGCCGCTGCTGGGGACGCGACGAGTGACGTTGGTGGCCGGCGGCTCTGGTGACATCGGGGTGTCGCGGCTCCCGGGGGAGATCCTGGATGTCGTCACCCGCCTGCCCGCCGCCGTCGAGGCCCTCACGGGTGTCAGCGTCACCCAGGTCTGCACCCTCACCCCCCCCCCCCCCAAGTTTGGGGACACCGGGACCTCTGGGTCCCCTGGGTGGGGTGTGACACCCGGGTCCACTCCTCAGACCCCTCTTTGTCCCCACAGGCCACCCAGAAGAAGTCCGAGTGCCAGGCTTGAGCCAGGACCACCGTGTCCCCGAAAGTGCCACCTCGTCTCCGAAGTGCCACCACCCCCCTGGACCCCCTGTGTCTCCGACGTGCCACCACCTCCCAGTGATACGTGTCACCCCCCCCCCCAGCCTCTGTCCCCCCACGATGTCACCACCCCCCCGGCATGTCCCCAAGGTGGGGGGGGAAACGTGTCCCTTTGTCCCCAAATCATTAAAGCTGCTACGCAGACCTGGGTCCCTCAGGGGGTCGGGGGGGTTTGGGGACACCAGAAGGGATGTGGGTGGCCCCGAGAGGTGACGAGGACACAGGAGGGTCGTGCGTGTGTCCCCCCCCCCCTCAAGGACATGGGGACCCCCCCAGAGGGACCCTGAAGGGGACAGAGGAGACCCGAGGACATTGAAGGGGACACGGGTGGGACCCCAGGAGGGATACGGGGACCCCCAACATGACGTAGGGGACAGGAAGGGGACAAAGGACACGGCGGTGGCTTTACATCCCGGGTTTATTCCTCGCCCGGGGGCGGCTTTTCAATATGAAAAAAAAAAAAAGGAAGGAAAAAAAAAAAAAGCTTAAAAAGGGAAAAAAACAAACCAAAAAAGGATGGCTTTGGGGGGAGGGAACATGGAGGGGACAGGAGAGCCTCCGGTTGGGGACACAGGGGACAGGGCCACCCGGGAGCCCCCTGCACTGGAGTGGTGGTTTTGGGTGGAAAGGGGGCGAATTGGTGCCCGGGGGCTGCAATAATTTAGTGGTGATGTCACCCCCGGCAGTGGGGGACATGGGGACAAGGGGGGGTGACACGGAGGGGACGGTGGCTCTGGAGCAACAGGGACCTTCTGGGGACAGTGACAACGGAGAGGGGATGGTGACGAAGATGGTGGTGAAGGACAGGGACGCTCCAAGGACGAGAACTCTGGTGACGATGATGAAGGACGAGGACTCTTCAGTGACCGCGATGAAGGACGAGGACTCTCCGGTGACAAAGGACTCTAGTGACCGCGACGAAGGACGAGGACTCTCTAGTGCTGAGGACACTGGTGAAGACCAAGGGCTTCCTGGGGACGAGGAGAAAGGCTGGAGGTTCTCTGAGGATGACAAAGGCCAAGGGCTCTCCAGTGACAACAGCGAAGGCTGAGGGCTCAGGGGACAACCGTGAGGAAGGCCAAGAGCTTTCTGGTGACGATGGTGAAGGACAACAGCTCTCTGAGGATTGATGACGAAGGCCAAGAGCTCTCCAAGGACCATGGTGGAGGACAAGGGCTCTCTGAAGATGATGATGAAGGCCGAGGACAATGATGAAGACCAAGGGCTCTCCGAGGACGATGATGAAGGACAAGGACTCTCCGAGGATGAAGGCCGAGGGCTCTCCGAGGACGACGGTGAAGGACGAGGGCTCTCTGAAGACAATGACAGCGAAGGACGAGGGCTCTCCGAGGATGACAACGGCAGTGAAGGACGAGGGCCGTCCCTCAGGCCTCCTCTTCGGCCTCTTCACCAAAATCCTCCTCCTCCTCGGCGGTGGCATCCTGGTACTGCTGGTACTCCGAAACCAGGTCGTTCATGTTGCTCTCGGCCTCGGTGAACTCCATCTCGTCCATCCCTTCGCCCGTGTACCAGTGGAGGAAGGCTTTGCGTCGGAACATGGCCGTGAACTGCTCCGAGATGCGCTTGAAGAGCTCCTGGATGGCCGTGCTGTTGCCGATGAAGGTGACGGCCATCTTGAGGCCACGCGGCGGGATGTCGCACACGGCCGTCTTGACGTTGTTGGGGATCCACTCGACGAAGTAAGAGCTGTTCTTGTTTTGCACGTTGAGCATCTGCTCGTCTACCTCCTTCATGGACATGCGGCCTCGGAAGACGGCGGCCACTGTGAGGTAACGGCCGTGACGGGGATCGCAGGCTGCCATCATGTTTTTGGCGTCAAAAACTTGTTGGGTGAGCTCGGGGACAGTGAGGGCGCGGTACTGCTGGCTGCCGCGTGACGTCAAAGGGGCGAAACCGGGCATGAAGAAGTGAAGACGCGGGAAGGGCACCATGTTGACGGCCAACTTACGGAGATCGGCGTTGAGCTGACCAGGGAAACGCAGGCAGGTGGTGACGCCGCTCATGGTGGCAGAAACGAGGTGGTTGAGGTCACCGTAGGTGGGAGTGGTCAACTTCAGGGTACGGAAGCAGATGTCGTAGAGAGCTTCGTTATCGATGCAGTAGGTCTCGTCCGTGTTCTCCACAAGTTGGTGGACAGACAAGGTGGCGTTGTAGGGTTCCACCACCGTATCTGACACCTTGGGAGACGGGACAACGCTGAAGGTGTTCATGATGCGGTCGGGGTATTCTTCACGAATTTTGGAGATCAGGAGGGTCCCCATGCCCGAACCGGTGCCACCACCCAACGAGTGGGTCAGCTGGAAGCCCTGAAGACAGTCGCAACTCTCCGCCTCCTTCCTCACCACGTCCAGGACCGAATCCACCAGTTCAGCCCCCTCCGTGTAGTGACCCTTGGCCCAGTTGTTGCCCGCGCCGCTCTGGCCTGGGGTGGGGACACGGGGGGGATGTCACGGAGGGAGCTCCCTGGGAGAAACTGAGCTCTTTGGGGACTTTGCTCACTCAGCCTGGGGGCCTTCAGGCCAACCTAGAGGACCTCAGGGATCTCCCATCCCACCTTTGAGGACCGTCACCCTGCTTGGGGACCTTCAAACCAACCTTCTTCACCTTGAGACCTTGATCTCACCCTTGGGGGGGAACTCCAGCGACCCTCCACGGTGACTTCCAGCCCACCCTTGGGGAACTTTATGCTCCTTGGGGACCTCCATCCCACCCTCGAGGACCCTGAGCACCTCCACTGCCCTTGTTGGGTGTCTCTACCTGACCCTTGGGACCTCTACCCTTCTCCTTCAAGACCCCCAAACCATTCTTGAGGACCTTGGAGACCTCCATCACTCTCCTCCTTCATCTCCACGCCACCCTTGGGCCATACTGAGCGCCTCAGGGACCTCTGTCCAACCCCAGACCACATCTGACCTCCTTGGGGACCACCATCCCTGCTCTTGGGGACCTCCAGCTGGTCCCGAGAAACCTTAAGCTCCTTGTGGACCTCCATTACCTTCCTACGGGACCTTTTGTTACCCTTCGTGGGGACCTCTCTCCCACCCTTGGGTGTCTTAAGCTCCTCGTGGACCTCATCCATTCTCCTTAGGTTATCTCCATGCCACCCATGGGTGCCCTGAGCTCCTCAGAGACACCCATCACCTAGGGGACCCTCATCCCCCTGATTTGGGGACCCCAATAACCCTTCCAGAATCAAAGTGGGGGCAGCTCTGGGGACACAGGAGACTCCGGCCACTGAGAAGGGGACCTGCCACCCCACTGTGACAAGCACCTGAGGGCCACCAAGGAGGGATGGGTCGCTCTACTGGGAAGGGCACTCATGGGCCACCCCAGTGGGGACAGAGGGGACCCACCACCCCACCCCATGGTGATGGTCACCAAAGGACCACCACTGAGAACCTCATAGCCCCCAAAGAAAAATGCCACCCCACACCTCCAGGTCACCTAGGATGACATGGGGACCCCATGGGACAGCGGGTGACACGGGGACTCACCGAAAACAAAGTTGTCTGGCCGGAAGATCTGCCCGAAGGGTCCTGAACGCACAGAGTCCATGGTGCCCGGCTCCAGGTCCACCAAGATGGCCCTTGGCACATACTTACCCCCTGGGGACATCGCCGTGTCACCAGGGGGATTGCAATGGTGACAACATCACATCACTTCCCCGCCCCCAAAACCTCTAGAAACCACCCCAAACCCCGAGGGGGCGGAAAGAGGAATGGGCGAGCTGAGTGTGTCAGGTCTCAGGCGGAGTGGGATGGGGACGTGGAGGGGATGATGGGGACGGAGGGGTGACGCCGGGGAAGGGGTGACAGGGGAAGGGGTGACGCCGTACCGGTGGCCTCGTTGTAGTAGACGCTGATGCGGTCGAGCTGGAGGTCGCTGTCGCCATGGTAAGTGCCGGTGGGGTCGATGCCGTGTTCGTCGCTGATCACTTCCCAGAACTGGGGGCAGAGGGCGGGGTCAGAAGGGCTCCGCCCCCTCCCAAAAGTGGGTGGGGAAAGGGCTGAGCCCCCCCCCTTGGGGCTTTAAGAGTGGGTGGGGCCCGTCTTGGGGTGGGAGGGGTCTATACAGGGGCGGAGCCTGTGGGAGTGAAACCTCATTGGAGGAACAAACCCTAGGGGGCTGAGCCTTGAAAGGGTGTGGAATCTTATTGGAGGAGGCAGCCCAGGGGGTGGGGCTGCACTGGAGGAGGGAGTCCTAGAGGAAGACCAACCCTGGGGGCGGAGCCAACTCCAGGAGCACCAATCCTAGGGGGGGAGTCAACTCAGGGGGCTGGGTCAGCCTGCAAGGGGTGGGGACCGCCCCTGAAAGGGGCAGAGCCTAATAACCCACAGGGGCGTGGCCAAAGTGGGGCGTGGCCACACCCCCCCCCAAAAAAAACCAGGCGGGCGGGAACCGGAAACAGCATTTGAATTGTGGAGGCGCTTAAGAAAAGAAAAAAAAAAAAACACGTTTAATTTCAGAAACGCTCAAAATTTTGCCTTTTTACCCTTCAAAAATACTCATCCTTTCCCTTGAAGGAAAAAAAAAAAAAACAAACCCAAAACACAAAGCTGAAATTTTAATTTTTCTCGCCCAAAAAATCTGCCAAAGGGGAGGGGCGGATAGGAACAAAGGGTGGGGGAGGGGTCCCCCCAAGGTCATGGGGGGAGGGGGACCGGGCCACGCCCTGCGGGTGAAAAGAGGCCAAACCACCCCAATTTGAGGCTGAAAGTGAAGGAATGGGTTAAAAACGCCAATTTAAGTTAAAAAGCATCATTCCAGAGACTGGGAACCTGCATTTAAAATCGTTGATTTTTTGGAGTCGGGTAATTATCATTTTTCTGAATAAATCCTGTGTCAGAGCAGAAAAAAAAGGGGGTTTCTGGCTAAAAAAATTAATTTGGTATTAAAAAGTTCATTTGGGGGGGGGGGACCAATTTGGGGCTGAAAATCTGTTTCAGCGCTGAAATGCGCGGTTTTGGAACAAAAAGCCTCTACGGTGGTGCTGCAGAAAAATAGTAATTCTGCAGTAGGATGATCCTGGTTTGAGGCTAAAAATCACTATTATGGGGCTAGAAACACCATTTCGGGGGAGAAAAATGCTTTTTCGGTGCCCAAAAACCTCTTCATAGGCATTTTTGAGAACAAAGATCCTATTCTAGGGCTGAAAACCTCCATTTTGGGGGCTGAAAACTCCCATTTGGAGAAACAAAGATCCTATTCTGCGGCCAAAAACGTCCTTTTTGAGACAAAAATTGCCGTTTGGGTGCCGAAACCCCCATTTTGGTACTAAAAAATCTTTTTGGGGCTGAAAAAAATCTTTAGGGGCGGGAAAATCCTATTGTGCAGAAAAAAACTATTCCGGCAAAGTAAAAGCCTATTCTGGGGCCAAAAATAGCCATTTGGGGACCAAAACTGCCATTGTGCAGCAAAAAGTCCCTTTTTGGGGTCAAGAAAATTAATTTTTGATAAAAACTCCCTTAATTTGCAGCAGAAAAAAGGCATTTGGGAGCACAAAGATCCTATTCTTGAGCTCGGGACCTCCATTTTGGGGCTGGAAACCTCCATTTTGGGCCCGAAACCCCCAGTTTTAGCTGTGAAAAAAATCCACATGAACTAAAAAAAAAAACGAATTTTGGGTTCAAAAGTTCCTTTTGGGCCCTCAGAACCCTGTTCTAGGGCTGAAAAGAGGGATCTGGGGGTCCAAAAGTGGTAATTCAGGGAACAAAGATCTTACTCTGAAGCTGAAAACCTCCATTTTGGGGCTGGAAAATTCTTCTGGGGGCAGAAAAAAATCCACATTTTAATGCTGAAAAAATCCCATTTTGGGGTAAAAAAATCCTACTTTAGGTCTAAAAATCTGATGGTCTGAAATTCTGTGGGGGGACACAAAATCCCCCATTTTGGGTCTGAAAACGCCATTTCAGGGAACAAAGCTCTTACGCTGAGGCCAAAAAACCTCCATCTTAGGGCCGGAAATCCCAATCTGAGGCCAAACTCCTCTATTTTGGGGCTTTAAAACCTTTATTTTTAACCCCCCAATCCCTATTTTACATCTGGAAAAAGGAAAACCCTATTTTGGGGCACAAATACCCCATTTTTGGGGCAAAAATCATCCAGTTTGGAGCCAATAGGTCTTCCTGAGAGGCGGCACGCCCCTATTTTGGGGCTGAAAAAAACCCACTTTTGAGGCAGAAAACCCTCATTTTGGGGCCGAACACGCGGTGGGCGGCACGCCCCGATTTGGAGGCAGAAATCTTTATTTTGGAGGCATAAACCCCAAATTCTGAGAGCGGGAAGCGCTTGTTTTGTAGCCAAAATACCTTATTGCGGGATATAAAACCCTTTTTGGGGGCAAAAATCGCCATTGTGGGGCTGAACACGCCGGGGAAGGGCGGGTCGCCGCGGTTTTGAGGTTTAAAAAAAAAAAGCATCTTTTTAACTTAAAATTCTCGCTTGGAGAAGGAGAGGGCGTGTATGAAAGCCCTTATTTTGGGGCGAATCACCCCAATTTAAGGCTAACACCCTCGTTTTCTGACTGAAAAATTCCCTAATGGAGGCAAAAAAATAGCTATTTTGGGGCCGAATTTCGCGAAAGGGGGTTTAGGTGATGGAAATTTATTTTTTTTTTCTGGTAAAAGGAGTTATTTTGGGGCTGAAAATCCGCATTCCCTCAGGCGCGGCGGGAAACCGCCATTTTGGGGCCGCGTGAGAAGAAGGGGGAGGGGCGGGGCTCCCCCATTTTGAGGCCAGAAACCTCCATTTTGGGGCCGAACCGCTTCATTTTGAGATCGAATCCCCGTTATTTCGCTCCGCGCCTTTCCATTTCAAGCCCTCATCGGGCAGGAAAGGGATGATTTTAGGCTCAAATCGCCCCGATTCGGGTCCGCCTTTGTCTGCGCGCGAGAGGGAGGGGCTTCTTAAAAGGGGCCGCGCGGCGGTGGGAGGGAAGAATGGAAGGGGGGGGGGGCCCACCCCGCCGGCCCGACACTGCCCGCCCGCTGTTCACCTTGGCCCCGATCTGGTTGCCGCATTGGCCCGCCTGGATGTGGACGATCTCCCTCATGGTGGTGGCGAGGGTCGGGCTGGGCGCAGTGACGGTGGCAGAGCGGTGGGCCCCACCCGGTCTTGATGGATAATTGAGTGGCGCGACCCCTTTAAGGCGGTAGCGCTGTTGCGAGCGCGGCGGCGGCGACAATGGCGGCTCTCGCGGCCCCGCGGCGCCTCATATAGACAAAGCGGCGGCGGCCGGCCCCGCGCTCCCATTGGACGGTACCGCCCTCTCGCCGCGTTTCTATTGGACAGCGCGGGCGGGAGGCCGCGCCCCCTCTCGCTGGTTGTACCGCCCCCTCACTGGGCTCGTTCCGTCACCTCTCTATGGCTGGAGGTGGGGGCGCTCTGCGCTTCGCGCTCTATGGTAGCACCGCCCACAGCCGCGCCGCCGCTCTCGAAGGACCGTCCCAGCCCCTCTCTATGCTCCCGGCTGGACAGACGCCCATTTCTACCAATGGAAGCGGCCGTTGGGCGGTGACTCGGGGCGGTACCGACCAATAGAAAAGGGAGAGGGGGTATGGGGGCGGTGCCGCGGGAGGAGTGAGCGTGGGGGCCCCGTGAGGCGGTTTGGGGGTTCTGTGGGGCAGTTTGGGGGTCCCTGGGGCAGTTTGGGGGTCCCTGGGGTAATTTTGGAGTCCCTGGCTCAGTTTGGGCCTCCCTGAGGCACTTGGTGGGGATCGAGGGGCAGTTGCGAGGGGTGTGGGGCAGTTTAGGGGGTTCCTGGGGTAGTTTGGGGCCCTGTGGGGAAGTTTGGGGCCGTCCCCGGGTCAATTTGGGGCTCCCTGGGGCAGGATACGGGGCCGAAGGGGACGATTGGGGGGGGGGGCAGGTAGAAGCCAGGGGGGTATTAGGAGCCCTGGGGCAGTTTGGGGTTGTGTGTGGGGCGCATTTGGAGCATGGGTGAGGTAGTTGGAGGGGGGTTGGACCCAAGGGGGCTATTGGGGTGTCAGTGGTGACCGAGGGGCACTTGGGGGGCAGTTGTAGCTGAAGGGAGGCAGTTTGTGGGGTACTTGTGCAGTTTGTGGGGTACTTAAGGGCTGGGGGAGCAGTTGTACCCCCCCCAGACCATGCAACGAAGGCGCCACCAAGGCCTCAGCACTGCGGGGGGTGCAGGTAGGTCTCCCCCCCCCCTGGATTTTGGGGTCCCCTCCCGGATACCTGGGTCCCTGTGGAGGGGGAGTCCTACAGCCCCCCCACCTCCCCGATGCCTGGGTCTTCCACAGGACAGGGACTGGAACCGGCCCCCTCCCTCGCCAGCGACTCAGAGGATGACGAGCTGCCTTGGCGTGAGTGTGCAAGGATGGCGGAGTGGGGGTGGCGGGAGAACACGCTGTTATCGTGTTATCATAGGGCCTACAGAAACACAACAAGGTGGTGGTTACAGTAGGACCTACGTAAATGCCGGCGGCATGTTACTGTAGGAAGCGCCAAGATGCGGAGGTGGGCAGTGGAAGGGGGCAAGCTGGGATCTGATAGCACCCTCTGGGGTTAATGTAGGCCCTACAATAATAATCTCTGCCCCATTCCCAATAATAATCTCTGCCCCATTCCCCCAGGCCCTGCTCTCGGAGACACTATCTCACCCCGAATTGTGCCAGAGAGGTAGGTGGGACCCCAATGTGTGGGTCCCTTGGGGGGTTCAGGGTGTCTGAGTCCCTTAGGAGTGAGCCCGGATGCCTGGGTCCATCAGGTGGACCCCAAATCCCAACATCCCCCTCCCCGCAGCGACCCAGAGGAGCCAGATGTGTGCCCAGATGTTCAGGGCCCCCGAAAACGCCGCCACACCCCCGCATCAGAGCAGCACCCGGATGTGGCCATACCCTGCTCAGATCCAGACGTCAGGCGATCCAAAAAGTGCCGTTACAGCCCCAAAACCACCACAGATCCAGATGTGGGAAGAAAAATGGCTATTTCAAATGTTCGATGCCGAAATCACTCTCTGAACCCCAAAAAGGTCGCGGATCCAGATGTGAAACATCTGGAAGGCAGCAACCCAACTCTCGACATTGAGAGTGATACAGATGTCAAGGTGCCCCCCAAAACTGCTCTTTTTCACCCAAACTGCCACCCGACTGCCCTGGAGGTGAGCAATAACCCAGATGTGGAGGAAGGGGTCAAAAATCCAGATGTTGGAGGTGCTAAAAATGGATTTGGGATGCTTGTGGTGGACAGTGACACAGATGTGGAGGAGGTTGAGGTCCTTCCAGATGTTGTTTGCCCAAAAATACGTAGAATGGACAAAAAAACCCTGAGTGTGGAGATGGAGACCCCAAATCCAGATGTTGGAGGTCCTAAAAATGGATGCTGGACACTTGTGGAGAGCAATACAGATGTGGAGATGGAGAGCTCAAACTCTGTTGAAGGGCCTAAAAATAGACATCAGATGCTCACGGTGGATAGTGATACAGATGTGGAGGAGAATGGAGCCAATCCAGACATTGGATGCCCCCAAACCCATCAAACGACCCAAAACGTACCAAAAACCAGAAATACTGAGATGGAGACCCACAGTGCAGACATTGAAGGTTCGCAGAAAGGACATCAGATGCTCACGGTGGACAGCGATACAGATGTGGAGGAGAATGGAGCCAACTCAGATGTTGGATACCCTAAAGCCCATCAAACAACCCAAAACTTACCAAAAATCCCAATTATTGAGATGCAAAATGCAGATGTTGAAGGTTCACAAAAGGGTCATGGGATGCTCACGGTGGACAGCGATACAGATGTGGAGGAGAATGGAGCCAACCCAGATGTTGGATACCCTAAAACCCATCGAACAACCCAAAACTTACCAAAAATCCCAATTATTGAGATGCAAAATGCGGATGTTGAAGGTTCACAAAAGGGTCATGGGATGCTCACGGTGGACAGCGATACAGATGTGGAGGAGGACACTTCCAATAGAGATGTGCACCCAGAAAGCCACCGAACAGCCCCCAGAGACCCAGATGTGAAGACAGAGACCACAAATCGAGATGTTGAAGGACAACAGATTCTCCTGGTGGAAAGCGATACAGATGTTGAAGACGACACTTCCAATCCAGATGTTGGGACTTCAAAAACCCATCAGGTAACCCAAAATGTGCCAAGAAGCCCAGATGTGGAGACGAAGAGTCCGAATCCACGTGCCGAAGGACCCCAAAACCAACACTGGACGCTTGCGGTGGACAGTGATACAGATGTGGAGGAAAATGAAGTGAATCCAAGTGTTGAGTGTCCAAAAACCCATAGAATTACTCCCAAAACCTGCAGAGACCCAGATGTGGAGATGAGGAACCCAAATCCACATGCTGAAGAACTCCCAAATGAGCATCGGAACCTAGAGGTGGACAGTGACACAGATGTGGATGATGACAATCTAAGTCAAGCTGTTTTTTGCCCAAAAAGCCACAAAACACCCCAAAACACCCGGAAAGACCCAACTGTGGTGATGGAGACCCCAAATCCAGATGTTGGTGGCCTCAGCCATGGCTCAGTGGCCCCCAATGGTGACAGCGATACAGATGTGGAGGACCTCAACGCCCTTCCCAACATTGGAGCTCCAAAAACGCACGGGATAACCCATGAAGTCATGGAGACAGTTGCTAAGATGGCTGCTGCTCCAGATGTTGACCCCGAGAGGCCAACACGGACCAGTGACGATCCAGATGTGAAGATGTCATTCCCAGCTCCAGATGTTGGAGCCCCCAAAGCCCGGTGCCCTGTCCTGAATGTGGACAGTGATACAGATGTTGAGGACAACGGCATCATTCCAGATGTTGGGACAGTGCAAGGGTGTCAAGGGGCATCTGGTGACCCAGATGTGGTAATGACGTCCCCAAATCCAGATGTTTCCTCTACCATGAGACCTGGGGATGGTAGCGACACCGACATGGAGGAGGTGGCTCCCACTCCAGATGTTCGGAGCCGAATCCAGACCCGAATCCGGACCCGAAATCGGTCCCATCCAGAAACAGAGGACCCCACCGTGGGCAGCAATACCGCTGTGGAGGAGACAGACCCAAACCAACAGAAATCATCCCCAAATCGGCAAAGTTTGTCCCCAAAACCACACGGTGCCGCAAGCGTGGGAGGAGTGGTCTCAAAACATCACGTTTCAGCCCCAAATACAGATGAGAAACCCCCGAATCCAGATGTTGGGGTGCAACAAGACAACGGGGAGACCCTGGTGAGGGGTGAGGATCCAGTTGTGCAGCCAGATGTTTCAACCCCCAAATCTCCACATCCGTCTGCAAATTTGGATGTCACCGGCGGTGCTGATGGTGGGCCCAGCAGTACCGAGGCCATCTCCGGCGGGGACACGGGTGGGGATGCGAGTGCGATGGTGACAGAGAGCGACATCGACGGTAAGCGAGGTGACCCCAGATGCCTGGGGGGGGGGGGGTGTCCCCCCAGATCCTTGGGGACCCCCCCCCCATGGACACATGGATCCCTTCTCAAGGCTTTTCCTTCCCCCCCTCCCAGAAGACCCCGACCTCTTCTTGGAGCCCACCCAGAGCTTCTTGCCACCGGTGCCCGAGGGTAGGTGGCCCGGATGCTTGGGTGCCCCCCCCCCCCCAACACCTGGGTGCCCCCCGGACACCTGGGGGTGTGTGTATGTGTCCCTGCACACACGGGTGTCCCCCCAGCGTGCTCCTCCTGCAGGTGCAGCCCCAGACTGGGACCCCGAGGAGCCCACCCAGCCCTTCTTCCTCCCCGAGGAGGAGGAGCAGCCACCCCTGGCGCCCCCCCAGGACCCCCCCGGTCCCTGGGTCCCCCCGATGATGACGGTGACGCCGGTGACGCCGGGACGGGAGGGGCCTCGCCGAAGCCAGCGCCTGGCCAGGAGCCGAGGGGGCGGAGCTACGGAGGGCGGAGCCTCTGGCAGGGGCGGAGCTACAGAGGGCGGAGCCTCTGGCAGGGGCGGAGCCAGCAGGGTTAGAGGTGGAGCACCCCCTGTCCCCGCCCCCGTGCGGCGCAGCCCCCGCCTCCGGACCCGCCCCACTCCACCTGAGCCGCCAACCGTGAAGGGGCAGGTGGTGCCCCGCCCCCCACCGAAACCACGCCCCCATCGGGCAGGCCACGCCCCCTCCAAGAGGCAAGCTCAGGTGGGTGTGGCTTGGGGGTGTGGCCGGGGGGGTGGAGCCTACAGGTGATGGGCGGGGCCAGCTGGGGTGGGGCTTCTGAGTGGGTGGGGTTGGTTGCACAAGCAGGGCGGGGCCTAATGGGATGGGCGTGGCTTGTTGGGAAGGGGTGGGGTCTCATGCTGTGACTCCACCCCCCAGGAGGAGGAGGAGGAGCCACCAGAGGTCGTGGGACCCCAGCTCCGCCCCCGGGGGGGCCCCAGCTCCACCCCCCTCAAGGTATGGTGGGAACGGGGGGGGGCAGCACCCCGGGGTGTCCCCCAATATCCCCATGTCCCCTCGGGGTGGCCCCAGGCAGAGTCCCCCATGTCCCCCCCACGTCCCCCCCCACGTCCCCCCCCATGTCCCCCCCATGTCCCCCCCACGGTGTCCCCCCACGTCCCCCCCCATGTCCCTCCCATGGTGTCCCCCCCCACAGTGTCCCCCCCATGTCCCCCCCCATGTCCCCCCCACGGTGTCCCCCCACGGTGTCCCCCCATGTTCCCCCCTCATGTCCCTCCCGTGTCCCCCCCACGGTGTCCCCAACGCGTCCCCATGTTCACGGGAGTGGTGGTCAGCCGAGGGTGTCCCCGACACATCCCCACGGTGTCCCCCCACGGCGTCCCCAGGTGCTGTTCACGGGGGTGGTGGCCTCCCCAGGCATGGAGGTGGCCCTGAAGACGCTGGGGGGGTCTATGGCCACCTCCGTCTTCGACTGTACCCACCTGGTGACCGACCGCGTCCGACGCACCGTCAAGTTCCTCTGCGCGGTGGCCCGCGGCATCCCCATCGTCACCCCGGAGTGGCTCCACGAGGTTCCACGGGGGGGGGGGGGGGGGGGCTGGGGACCGGGAGGGGGGGCTTGGGGACAAGGAGAGGGTCCTAGGGGACAGGAAGGGGGATCTTGGGGTCATGGGGGTCCTTGGGGACAGGGCATGGGGGTTTTGGGGACAAGGAGAAGTTTCATGGCGACAAGGAGAGTGTCTTTGGGGACATGAGAGCCCTTGGGGACATGGAACAAAGGCCTTGGGGACAGGGATGGTGTCTTTGGGGACAAGGTTCATCCTAGGGGATGTGGTGGTCCTTGGGGACATGGGAGGGTGGTCTTTGGGGACAGGGAGGTCCTTGGGGAGAAGGGAGCGGGGTCCTTGGGGACATGGGATGGGATCTTTGGGGACACGGACAACCTTGGGGACAAAGGAGAGCATCTTTGGGGACAAAGGAGGAGTCTTTGGGGACGGAGAATGGGGTGTTGGGGGACATGGTGATCCCTGGGGACAAAGAAGGGGCCCTTGGGGACATGGGGGCTTTGGGGGACAAGGGAGGGGGGCGTTTGGGGACCTGGGGGGGTCCCTGGGGTCGGAGGTGTCACCACGTGTCCCCTCTGTCCCCAGAGCACCCGCAGTGGCCGTGTCCTGGCGCCGGGTCCCTTCCTGGTGCGCGACAGCCAGCAGGAACGTCACTTCGGCTTCAGCCTGGCCCAGGCCCTGCGCCGCGCCCGACGCCACCCCCTGCTCCAGGTGACCGTCCCCAAATGTCCCCAACCCTCCCCGAGGGGCACTGTCCTCCCCAGGGGTGGCTCTGTCCCCCCCACCGAGTGGGGGACTCGACACAGGGCAGACAACAGGTGTCACCCGATGTCACCCGGTGGATCCGTGGTGGCCCTGTGTCCCAAACCGTCCTTGTCCCTCGTTGAGTTGGGTCCCCCCCATGTGGCCTCAGTCTGTTTGGGGGGGTCTGAGGGGTGTCCCCTGATGTCCTTTAGTGTCCCCAGAGTGTCCCGGGGTCTCCTTGTCACCCACCGACTCGCGTCCCCTCATGTGGCCCCATCTAGGGGTGTCCTCTCCTTTGCTGGTGTCCCCACAGTGTCCCCAAGGCGGTCCTGAGGTATCCCTGTCCCCTAAAGTGGCCCTGGTCCCCCAAGTTGTGTCCCCAAGGTGTCCTTGTCCCCCTGGACCCATCCCAGGAGCTCGGGGCCGGACGTGTCCCCCCCCGTGTCCCCTCCACGTGTGTGTGTGTGTGTCACGGTGTCCCCAGGGCTACGAGGTCCACGTCACCCCCAACGTCCATCCCGAGCCCGAGCACATGAGGGACATCGTCACCTGCAGCGGTGGCACCTTCCTGCCCACCATGCCCCACACCTACGGGGTGAGGGGACAGGGGGGACAGTGGGGGGGGACGGGACATGGGGGGGCCCAGAGCCACCGAGAGGGGGGACATGACATGGGGGACCCAGAGCCACCGGGGAGGGGACCCGAGGGATGTTGGGGGGACATTGGGTGGGGGTGGGGGTGTCCCAAAGCCATTGGGGTGACATGGTGGGGGGGGTCCAAGGGGGGTCGGGGGGGGGCATCTTGGGGGGTCCCGCTGGGGTTGGGGAGGTCTGGGGGGGGGTCCTGGGGGGTCAGGGTGCGCTGGGGGGGGTGTCGGGGTATCCCAGGGGTCGGGGGGGTCCCAGGTTGGGTTGGTGGGGCCCTGGGGGGGAGTTGAGGGTTGGGGGTGTCTTTGGGGTGCTCCTGGGGGTCCCACGGGGGGGGGGCAGAGCACCCCAGAGCTCCTGGGGGGATCCCGTTGGGATTACTGGGGATACCGGGGCCCCCAGGAGCCTCAGACCACCCGGGGAGCGGGGGCTGCCCCAGTGGTTTGTGGGGACCCCCAGTGACACCCCCCCCCCCCCCCGCAGCCGCGGCGGTTGGTGATCTCGTGCCAGGCGGACGCGGGGTGCTGGGCCCCGGCGCTGGGCGCCCGCCTGCCCTTGGCCTCGGCCGAGCTGCTGCTGACGGGGCTCCTGCGGCAGCAGCTCCAGCTCCAGCCCTTCCTCCTCCTCCCCAGCGCCACCCCCCCCGCCACCCCCCCAAACTCCCCTGGGACCCCCCCGACCCCCCCAGGCCTTTCCCTTCGTCACCCCCGCGAGGATTCTCGGGAAGCCCCGGGAAATCCTGGATCCTGCCGGGGGCTGGCGGAGCTGCCGGGCCGAGGCCGGAGCCGCCAACGACACCCCCGGGACCCCCCAGGGGACCCCTCAAGGGACCCCCCAAGGGACCCCCCCGGCACCCGGCGGCGGCCGGCAGCTCCCCCCGCCCGCTAATAAAGAGGTTTTTTTGGCAGCGAAAAAGAGGGTGATTTGGGTTTTTGGGGGGACGTGGCGGGAGGGGGGGGGTATCGCCTTCCCGGTGGGGTGGACGCGGGAGGGGACACGAATCGGGGACAAAGTGACCCAGAACCAGAACTGCAGCAGTGACGTGTTAATGCCACCGGTCCCCGGTGAAGCCGTTGGTCCCTCAGGAAGCCACCGTCCCCTACTGCGGTCCCCGTGGCAGCAGCCCCGAGAGCGCGGCGGTGGCATCCCGGCAGCGCTGGGCCACGGTGGCGGCCGTGGTGGCACTGGGGACACCGAGGGTGACCAGAAGTTCCCGGGCTACCCGCAGCGTCCCCAGGAGGTGGCCTTGGGCCAGGCGGCCGCTGGCTTCCCACAGCGTCTCGGCCACTGCCACTGCTGCCATCAGGTCCTCGGGGACACCAGGACCCTCCTGGGCCACCCCAGGAGCCTCAGGGCCACCATGTTGAGCAGCCATGGCAGCCACGGTGGCCTCAATGCCCTCGAGACGGTGTCGCAGATGACGATAGAAGCTGGTGGCCCCTTGACAGGCGGCCACCAAACGTCCCAGGGGCTCGTGGGCTACCGCCGCCCGCTGTCCCCGCTCCCTGGCCACCGCCGTCTCCACCATTGCCACCGCTGTCCTCTCGGTGGCCTCGGTGGCCGCCTGCAATCCTGCTCTGGCCTCGGCCACTCGCGTCCGGTGGGCTGCCACCTCCGAGACTGCCGTGGCCAACTCTGAGGCCACCGGCAGTGCCCGGGCGGCCACCAGCAGCTCCTGGTACGCCTTGTCCTCCTGGGCCATCGCCGCTGCCAGGTGGCCCGTGGTGGCCCCGGTGGTGGCCCCCACAGTGGCCGCAGTCCCGCACGTGTCCCTCAGGCACGCAGCGTCCCCTGCCACTGTGGTCCAAGTGGCCTCCACCAAGGCCACTGCCTCCCGCCACTCGCGGGCGATGGTTGCCACGGTGGCCCAGGCATTCCCTATGGTGGCCTTGGGGACAGCAGGATCTGCCGGCGGGACCGCAGCGGGCTCAGGGGTGGTCCCAGTGGTGGCCCCTGTGGTGGCCAGGGCGTGACGGAGGCGGGCGGCCTCTCTGTGATGGTGGCCCATGGCCCGGCTGATCTTGGCAACGAGGGCCAGTAGCCCAGCCCGCAGCGAGCCTGGTGGCCTGGCCAGTGGGACGTCCCCTGGGGTGGCCCCCAGCTCACCCAGTATAGCCACCACGGCCACCAGCGGCTGCAGCAGCTCTGGGGACGCCTGGGGACAGGGACACGGCTGGTGGCAAGGTCCCCCATGGCCCTTGTGCCCTCTGCCGTCCCCAGGTCACCCTGGGGTCCCCCAGGTCCCTTGTCCCCTTCTCGGGGTCCCTCAAAGGCCCTTGCCACTGTCAGGGTCCTCAGATGCCATCCTGGGGTCCTCCATGGCACTTGTCCCCTTGTCACCCCTTGTCCCCCCCCGCCACCCCCATCCCCTCTGCCACCCCTGTCCCCCCACCATCCCCTGTCCCCACGTCACCCTCCTGTCCCCCTGCCCCTCTGCCACCTCCCTGTCCCCCCACCCTCCTGTCCCCGTCACCCCCCTGCCACCCCATTCCCCGTCATCTGCCACTGCCCTGTCCCCCATCACCTTGTCACCCCCCTGCCACCCCCCTGCCACCCTGTCCCCTCTGCCACCCCCATCACTCCCATCCCCTCTGCCACCCCCTGTCCCGTCAGCCACCCCCCGTCACTCCTGTCCCTGCTGCCACCCCATCCCCTCTGCCACCCCCCTGTCCCCTCTGCCACCCCCATCCTCTCTGCCACCCCCCTGTCCCCCCATCCCTGCTGCCACCCCCATCCCCTCTGCCACCCCACTGTCCCCTCAGCCACCCCCATCCCCTCTGCCACCCCCCTGTCCCCCCGTCCCTGCTGCCACCCCCATCCTCTCTGCCACCCCACTGTCCCCTCTGCCACCCCCTCGTCCCCTCTGCCACCCCCCCGCCATCCTGTCCCCTCCGCCACCCCCAATCCTCTCTACCACCCCCCTGTCCCCTCAGCCACCCCCCTGTCACTCCTGTCCCCTCTGCCACCCCCTGTCCCCTCAGCCACCCCCCTGTCCCCCCTGTCCCCCTGCCACCCCCTGTCCCCTCTACCACCCCCCTTGTCCTCTCAGCCACCCCCCTGTCCCCCCATCCCCTCTGCCACCCCACCACCACCCTGTCCCCTCCGCCACCCCATCACCCCCCCGCCACCCCATTCCTCATCCCCACGTCCCCTCCGTCACCCCCCTGCCACCCCCCTGCCACCCCCTGTCCTTCCCCCCCCCCCCCATCGCTGAGATTTGTCCCACCTCAGGGGGGGTGGTGGCCCTGGTGGCCCCGGGGGTTTCCATGGGCGGTGGCGGCGCTGAGGCCATGTTGGGGACACACGCGGCTGGGGAGCGGCGGCGCGGTCGGGTACGGCCCCGAAGCTGGGCCGGGCTCGGCCCACAGGGGCTGGACGAGGAGCCGCCACCAGCGGGGCCATCGCCAGCGCGGCTGTCACCCACCCGCTCACCCCGGTACAGCCACCCACCCCCCTCGGTGTCCCCTCACGTCCCCAGTGAGACCCCACACCTCCCGTGGCCCCGGTGAGACCCCACACTTCCCGTGTGCCCCCCCCCCGTGGCCCCGGTGGGACCCCACGGACCTCGATGTACCCAACGGGGTCCCGGCGTGACAACCCGCAGCCCTCGGTGTCCCCCGATGTCCCCAATGGGGTCTCACAGCCCCTCGATGTCCCCAACAGGACCCCACTACCCCCAGCAGCCCCCACAGCTTTAATGTCCCCCACAATGTCCCCAACGGGGCCCTGGCATGGCCACCCACGGTCCCCAGTGTCCCCTGATGTCCCCCATAGGGTCCCACAGCCCCCGGTGTCCCTCGATGTCCCCTGAATGTCCCCAAGAGGGTCCAGCAGCCCGCGGCGTCCCCCAATGTCCCCAGTGCAGCCCTATGGTACCTGATGTCCCCCCTGATGTCCCCAACATGGCCCCAGCACAGCCACCCATGGTCCCTGGTGTCCCCCAGAGTCCCCCCCAGTGTCCCAACGTCCCCCGATGTCCCCCTGAGCCCCTGATGTCCCCCATTGTCCCCAATGCAGCCCTCTTGCCCTCAATGTCCTCCCCTCGATGTCCCCAGTGGGGCTCTAACACGGTCACCCGCAACCTTCAACGCCGCCCCCTTGTCCCCCGATGTCCCCAACACGTCCCCAACACGGCACGTCCCCGTTGTGTCCCCAATACTACCCCCGATGGTGGCCTGAGCATGTCCCCAGTGTGTCCTCAACGGTGGCCTCGGCGTGTCCCCAGAGCTGGGGCCAAGGTGCCCCCAGAGATGTCCCCAACACGGCGACGATGATGTCCCCAGTGCTGGCCCCCAGCATGTCCCCAACGATGATGGCCCTGATGTGTCCCCCTGTGGCTTGGGGACATCCAGCCAGGCACTCTTGGGGACACTGGGGACAGTCCTGAGCCCTTTGACGGGGACGGTTTGGGGACATCCCTCCTCCTGGTGTCCTCTGAGTGGGGCGAGGGTGTCCCCGTCTCCTGGTGTCCCCATGTCCCTGACACGTTCCCAACCCCCAGTGACAAATCGTGGCCTCAATGTGTTCCTGACGTTTATTGGAGGACAGGGCACGGTGTCACCAACTCGTCCCTGGTGTCCTTGGACCACAAAGGGAACGTGCTCAATGTCCCCAGGAGGAGGGACGTCCTCAGGACGGCGAAGGGACATCTTGCCTGTGTCCCCGTCCCTACTCATCCCCTGGCAGAGCCTCCAATGCCTGGGCCAACCTCTGTGTCCCCTCCTTGTCCCCCATCACTGTCCCCAAGGCCACCACAGCGTCCCCAAGGGCACGGGCGCTGGCAGGGAAGCCCTGGGCCACCTCCAGGTCCTGGGTGACAGCGTCCACCAGGGACCTCAAGTGAGTGGTTACCTCCTCCAACATCCCCAGGGTGACATTGGCAGCGGCGATGGCCTCGCTGGCCTCGGTGGCGGCGGCAGCAGCGGCGGCGGCATCCCGAGCCAGGCGACGGTAGCGGAGGGCTTGGTGACGCTGGTGGCTGGCGGCGGTGGCCAAGTGACGTTTGGATATCCCCGCACCCCACAGGGCCACCTGGCAGAGGAGGGCGATGGTGGCCAGGCAGGGGACGAGGTGGGTCTCCTGCGTCACCCCCAGCACCTCCCGCACCACGTCCAGGGACACTGCGGGGACATCGGGGGGACGGGGACATCACCCGGTGTCCTCGTCCCCTCTTGGGGGACCCAGTCCCATCCCGGTCTCCCCTGTCCCCTCCTGGTGTCCCCTCCCAGTCTCCCCAGTCTTGTCCCAGTGTCCTTGTCCCCCTCCTGCTGTCACCCATCCCAGTGTCCCTGTCCCCTCCCAGTGTCCCCCGTCCCCTCCTGTTGTCCCCTTCCAGTGTCCCGTGTCCCCTCCCAGTGTCCCCCAGTCCATTCTGGTTGGGACAAGGGAACCTCTATACTGGTCTACACTGGTTTGTAGGACATCCCACTGGTCTTTATTGGTCCCTATTGATCTACAGTAGCTGCTACTGGTCCCTACTGGTATATACTGGTCTGAACGGGCCTGTAGAGCTCCTTACTGGCCCATATAGTTTCAGATGGTCTATAGTGGTCAGAGCAGGGGAAAGTTTCTACTGGTCTGTAGGTTTTCTTACTGGTCTCTACTGGTCTGCAGGGTTTCTTACTGATATTACTGATCCAAAGAGATCTGTAGGGCTTCCTACTGGTTCTTACTGGTCTGAACCGGTCCCTACTGGTCTACAGTGGTTCCTAGTGGTTCCTGCTGGGTCATGGTGTTCCACATCGGTTCTGTAAAGGTCCCTACTGGTCTATACTGGTCTCTAGTGGTCAGGGTATGGGAAAGTCTCTACTGGTCTGCAGTGCTCTGTACTGGTCTGTACTGTTCCCTACTGGTCTATGCTGATTCCTAGTGGTCCCAACTGGTCTGAACTGGTTCATTCTGGTCTATACTGCTCAGGGCAAGAGAAAGTCTCTGCTGGTCTGTAGAGCTTCTTACTGGTCTGTACTGGTGAGTAGGGCTCTCTACCAGCATTACTGGCCCAAGTGGGTCTGTAGAACTCCCGACTGCTCTGAATTGGTCCATACTGGTCTATACTCACACAGGGGGGCACAGAGAAGCATCAGCACCAGGGTGATGATCTGGACCACCCACAGACCCCAACGGCGCCGGCGATTCCGTCTCAGCTCCCGTTCCAGTTCGCTGGCACCAGCCTTGGCGGCTGCTCCCAGCGCCTGGTAGAGACTTTCGACATTGAGCCCTGGCGTCGTCGGCATCATTGGCGCCGTCTCCGCCAGCGCCGTCTCCAACGCCTTCTCCAGTCCTACCAACGCCGCCTCTGCCTCTGCCAACACTGCCTTTGCCTCTGCCAACTCCAACGCCACCATCTCCGGCGTCCCCAGCGCCTCCGCCAGCACCGACAGTGCCCGCAGCGCCCGCCCCGAGGCCGCCGTGGACGAGGCCACCGCCGAGGACAGCAGCTGAGAGGACATCCTGTGGGGGACCCAGGGGTGCAGGTGGGGTCCCCATGGCCACTGTAAGGGATCCAGGGGTGTGGGTGGGGACCCAGGGGTCCGGGGGGGCCCCCATCACCACTATAAGGGACCCAGGGGTCCAGGGGGGCCCCTGTCACCACTATAAGGGACCTGGGGGTCTGGGTGGGGACCCAGGGGTGCGAGTGGGGCCCCTGTCACCACTATAAAGGACCCGGGGGTGCAGGCGGGGATCCCCGTCACCACCGTAAGGCATCTGAGCATGTCCGCCATCGCCACCCCGACGGAAATCCTTCACTTCCCTTTCGGCAACCACTGAGGGATCCAGGTGTCCGGAGGCAGCTCCCCCTCACCCACCTCCCCTCTCCCACCCCTGGGGTCCCCCCCACAAGGGACCCAAGCACCCAGATAGGACCTTCCCACCCACCCCACAGCACCTACCTCCTTGTGCCCCTTGGCTCCTTGTGTTTCCTCGGCTGGTTCCACTTACGTCACTGTCCCTCCCACAGCTACATGGCACCCGGGTGGCTGCCGTGTTGGGTGGGACCCAGGCGTCCTGGTCCTGACACCCCTTGGACCCACATTTACAACCTCACGCCCAGGCCCCACATTTACATCCTCGGAACCCTGATTTATACCCCAAGACCCCAGATTTACACCCCAAAGGCCAGATTTACACCTTCAGGGATCTGATTTACACCTCAAGACCCAGATTTACCCCTTTGGGGCTCAGATTTGCCCCTCAGGACCCTATTTACATGCTCAGGACCCAAATTTACCCCTCTAGACCCCAGATTTCCCCCCCCAGACCCCAAATTTACCCCCTCAGGGCCCAGATTTACACCTCCAGGGACCTGATTTAAACCCCAAGGCCCCAGATTTTCCCCCCCTGGCCCCTGTTTTACCCCCTCAGGGTCCTGATTTACCCCCTCAGGGCCCTGATTTACCCACTAAGGCTCTGATTTACCCCCTCAGGCCCCTGATTTACCCCCTCAGAGTCCTGATTTACACTCCAGGATGCACATTTACCCACCGAGGCCCTGACCTACACCCTCAGGCCTCTGATTTACCCCCAGGCCCCAGATTTACCTCCTCAGGGCTCATATTTGCCCCTTCAGGTCCCTGATTTACACCCCACCCCCAAGGCCCCAGATTTATCCCCTCATGTTGATAAATTCTTTTACCAAACAATGATTAGCTTTGAATTTAACAAGGCCTACGAGTAATTAATGTGTTCGGAGAAGATATCCTAACCCTGAGAATCGAAACCTCCTGGCAGGATTGCGCAAACAGGGTTGTTCGGGAAGAACAGCTTGGCCGTACAACAGAGTTGGGAAACATCTAAGGAGAAAAAAAACTCTCCTCAAAGAATTGTGATCATAAAAGGGAAAAAGGAGTGGGGGGCTAACTCCCCAAACAACCACCGACGACCACCCGAGACCCCCACGCATGCATAGTGTAGTTTTGCAAGGCCAGCATTATGTAAATGTAGTAGATAGGCAGAGAGGTGGAGATTTCCCGGAAAATGTATGAATATTCATGTCTTAAGGTACATAAAGGATGAACTTTTGGTTTAGGGTATGCACGATAGGTGGAGCTATCCCCCGTGCATCCAGCGCCGTAATAAAGAACGCCTGCTTTCTAATACTAGAAACGGAGTATTGGAGAGTTTATTTGTTGACAGTTTCTGGCAACCCAGGTGGGACTCTGCTTCTGAATCTCGACGGATTCACGGGATCGTAGGACCTCCAACCGGCACCGAGGGATTTTCAGGGAGAACCTCCGATCCCTGGACCAAGGAGCTCTGAGCAAGACCCCTGGGAAGGTAAAGGCATTCTTTTCTTTAAGGGACATTAAGGGGCATTAAAGGTTGCCTGCCTGTAAGGTGTGGCAAAAGCCTCGTGGGGTTGGGCTATAAGGAAGGATTTTTTCTGAATTGCCCCATCAAAGTGGTTACCGATATTTATTAGCACTAGCGAACACCTTTTCTGGATGGCCAGAGGCAGTAAAGGTATTAATGAAAGAAATAATTCCCAGATTTGGAGTACCAATAGGAATGTCCTCGGATAGGGGTCCCCACTTTGTGGATACGTGGTTCTGGAACGTGGAACCCCTTCAGCAAAGATGGAAAGGACCTTATCAAGCGATATTAACTACTTTTACTGCTGTTAAGGTTGCAGGGAAGGAGTCCTGGATCCATTATACTCAAGTGAAACCAGCATCAGAGCCAAAAGAACCTCAGTGGAAGGTCACCTCGTCAGATAAAGATCCTCTCCAAATAAAATTCAAAGATCAACATGAAAATCAGCCAGTAAGCTGTGTTTTGGTTGGAACAGCCATGACGTTAACTAACTGTTCAGCTAAACAGGGGACAAATCACGACAACAAAAATATGATTGACTGAAGAGCTTAACGTGAATTATAGGACATACACAGATGATGAGTTTGAGACCCAACGGAAAGGAATCAATTCGATCGAGAGGGCAGTGGAAGAGTGGGAAAAAACAAAAGGAGTCTTCCCACTCGTGGTGGAATTGGTTAATCTCACAGCTCCCAAACCTAACGTGGCTGAAGAAATTATTTGTATGTATATTGTGTTGTAGCATGATTTAATATTGACCCTTAATCGCATCGTGCTGTACCCAATTGTGTGTACCCGAGAGTCGAAAATTATATTATCAGAATTATGCAATCTAGGTGAGACTCCCAAAGAGATCTTACTCTGGAAGTCTCAAAGGGGGGAAATGTTGAGAAATTCTTTTGCCAAACAACGACTAGTTTTGAATTTAACAAGGCCTATGAGTGGTTAATGCGTACGGGGAAGGCATCCTAACCTTGACAACAGAAACATGAGCATTGGAGAGTTTATTATCTCATATTTAGTGACACTCGGGGCCCTGATTTACACCTCCAGGGCCCTGATTTACGCCCCAAGGCCCCAGATTTACCCCTCAGGGGTCGCATTTACACCCCAGGCCTCACAGTTGCCCCCTCAGGGCCCATAGTTACACCCTCAGAGGCCTTAGTTACCACAGGCCCCGCCCCTCGAGCCCTGATTGGTGGGAGCCGCGGGGAGAGGGGGCGGGACGAGCTGCAGCGCTCTCCGCAGTGGCTCCACGACTAGATACGGTCTCCCATTGGCCAGAGGGGAGGCGGGACTTATGGGAGTTCCCGCTTTTCATTGGCTTTCCCGCCGCCGAGGGGGTAAGGTCTTCGCCCGGAAGTGAGCGCTGATTGGCTGCGCCGCGCAGAGCGGGAGAGCGGCGGCGCGTTGGCGGCGTGCAGCGCGCGGGTGTGAGGGGGGGCCGGGGGGTACTGGGAGGTACTGGGAGCACTGGGAAGTACTGGGGCTGGGGGGGGAGGAACTGGGGGTTACTGGGAGCCCCTGGGGCCGTGGGGAGGGGGAAATGGGGAGCCCCTGGGAGCGCGTGGGGGGGAACTGGGAGTCACTGGGAATATCAGGGGGCGGTTACTGGGAGACACTGGGAGTACTGGGACCCCACCCCACCCCCCCCCCCGGGACCTTGAGGGGGGAATGGGAGCCACTGGGAGGTACTGGGAGCGTGTAGAGGGGAACTGGGAATCGCTGGGGATACGAGGGGGCGGTTGCTGGGAGTCACTGGGACAATGAGGGGTAAACTGGGAGTCACTGGGGTCTACTGGGGGCGTGAACTGGGAATCGCTGGGAGCTGTGGTGGGAGGTACTGGGAGTCACTGGGGCTGGGGAGGGAGTAAACTGGGAGTGTGGGGGAGTGGGACTGGGAGTCACTGGGGCCATAGCAGGAGGAACTGGGAGTTACTGGGGGGTTACTGGGAGTCATTGAGGCTTAGAGCGGGGGTACTGGAACTGTGTGTAGGGGGAAGCTGGCCCTTACTGGGGGTTACTGGGAGGCACTGGGACTGGGGATTGGGGGGGTACTGGGACTTACTGGGGGTTGTGTCCCCTCCCAAAGTGCCACCAATGGCCGAGAGTCACCCAGAGGCACCGGGCACTGGTGAGCGCAGGACCCACGGGTGCCCCCCCCCCCCCTTCCCACGGGTGCTCCCCCCCCCCCCTTCCCACGGGTGCTCCCCCCCCCCCCTTCCCACGGGTGCTCCCCCCCCCCCCTTCCCACGGGTGCTCCCCCCCCCCCCTTCCCACGGGTGCCCCCCCCCCCTTCCCACGGGTGTTCCCCCCCCACCCATGGGTGCTCCCCCCCCCACGGGTGCTCCCCTGACACCTGGGTCCCTCCCACCCCCCCCAGGTCTGCGGGGCCTCGTCCCCCCATCGCACTTCGTGCTCCGCCCCCCCGGCCCCAGCACCAGGTAAGGCCCCCCAGTGCTCCCAGTAACCTCCCAGTTACCCCTGGCAGTGCTCCCAGTAACCCTCCCAGTTACCCCCCCCCCAGTGCTCCCAGTAACCCTCCCAGTTACCCCCCCCCAGTGCTCCCAGTAACCCTCCCAGTTACCCCCCCCCAGTGCTCCCAGTAACCCTCCCAGTTACCCCCCCCCAGTGCTCCCAGTAACCCTCCCAGTTACCCCCCCCCAGTGCTCCCAGTAACCCTCCCAGTTACCCCCCCCCAGTGCTCCTAGTAACCCTCCCAGTTACCCCCCCCCCAGTGCTCCTAGTAACCCTCCCAGTTACCCCCCCCCAGTGCTCCTAGTAACCCTCCCAGTTACCCCCCCCCCAGTGCTCCTAGTAACCCTCCCAGTTACCCCCCCCCCAGTGCTCCTAGTAACCCTCCCAGTTACCCCCCCCCCCAGTGCTCCTAGTAACCCTCCCAGTTACCCCCCCCCAGTGCTCCCAGTAACTCTCCCAGTAACCCCCCCCAGTGCTCCCAGTAACTCTCCCAGTAACCCCCCCCAGTGCTCCCAGTAACTCTCCCAGTAACCCCCGCCAGTGCTCCCAGTAACTCTCCCAGTTACCCCCGCCAGTGCTCCCAGTAACTCTCCCAGTAACCCCCCCCAGTGCTCCCAGTAACCCTCCCAGTAACCCCCCCCAGTGCTCCCAGTAACTCTCCCAGTAACCCCCCCCAGTGCTCCCAGTAACTCTCCCAGTTACCCCCGCCAGTGCTCCCAGTAACTCTCCCAGTTACCCCCGCCAGTGCTCCCAGTAACTCTCCCAGTAACCCTCCCCAGTGCTCCCAGTAACCCTCCCAGTAACCCCCCCCAGTGCTCCCAGTAATCTCTCAGTTTCCCTCTCCAGTGTTCCCAGTCATTCCCACAAACCCTCCCAGGGCACCAGTAATCCCTAATGCTTTCTGTAATCCCCCAGTGCTCCCAGTAATCGCCCAATAACCCTCCCAGTGCTCCCAGTAACCCACAGAGCCTGGACACTTAGGTCCCCATTGACAGGACCCTGGAGGCGGAGCTTGAGGCTGAGAGGAGGCGGGGCCAAGCCTTGGAGGCGGAGCTTGAGGCTGAGAGGAGGCGGGGCCAAGCCTTGGAGGCGGAGCTTGAGGCTGAGAGGAGGCGGGGCCATGCCTTGGAGGCGGAGCTTGAGGCTGAGAGGAGGCGGGGCCAAGCCTTGGAGGTGGAGCTTGAGGCTGAGAGGAGGCGGGGCCATGCCTTGGAGGCGGAGCTTGAGGCTGAGAGGAGGCGTGGCCAAGCCCAGGGGGCGGAGCCTGATGGGGAGCAGCCCCTGGAGGAGGTGAGCCTGGGTCGGGGGGGGGGCTGTGTCCCCTCCCCTTGGGGACGCGGTGGCCCTGTCCCCACAGTGTCCCCAGGGTGTCCCCATGTCCCCTGTCCTTCTGGTGTCCCCAGGGTGTCCCCCTGTCCCTGGGGTGTCTCTGTGGTGGGGTGACATGGTGGCTCTGTCCCCTGTCCCCAGGGTGTCCCCATGTCCCCTGTCCTGGCGTTCCTGGGGTGTTCCCATGTCTGCTGTCCCCACGGTATCCCGATGTCCAGCATCCTCAGGATGTTCCCGTGCCCCTTTGGTGTCCCTGTGGTGTCCCCCCCGCCCCCAGGTTGTCACCCTTGTCCCCAGGATGTCCCCATACCCCATGTCCCTGGGGTGTCCCCCTGTCCCCATACTGTCCCTGTTCCCCCTGCAGTGCCAGGCTCGGGTGCTGCTCCAGGCCCGGCTCAGCGCTCTTGGCCACATCCTGACCCTGCAGGAGCATGAGCTGAGCCGTGAGGTGGGGCTGGGGCGGGGGGGACACAGGGTGCCTCTGGGGGGGCCTTTTAGGGGGCAGGGGAGGGCATAGGGTACCCCTAGGGGGCCTTTTGGGGTGCTGGGGGGGGGGCACTGGGATGCTGGGAGGGTCTTGGGGTGCTCCAGCTGGGGGTTAGGGGGGGTGCTGGGGTGGGCCTGGGGTGCTTTGGAGGGATTTGGGGCTCCCATAGGGTGCCAGTGTGGGGGCTCTTGGGGTGCTGGGAGAGCCCTAGGGTGTTGTGAGGTGGCCCTGGGGTGCCACAGCAGGTCCTGGGGGGGCAATGGGGCAACATGGGTAGATGGGGGGGGTCCTAGGATGCTCTGGGGGGGTTCAGGGGTTCTCTGGAGTGCTGAGATGGGCAGGGGTGCTTGGGAGTTGGTCTAGTGGGCCCTGGGGTGCCATAGGTTGCCCCCAGGGGGAGCTTTTGAGTTGCTGGTGGGGGCCTGGGGTGCCACAGGGGGGGTTCTGGAGGCACAATGGGGTGACACAGGGTGCTGGGGGGGCTGGGGTGCTCTGAGGGGGTGTAGGGACACACCTGGGGTGCCATAAGGCGCCACTGGGGGGACTTTTGGGGTGCTGAGGGGGGTACTGATGTGCACCGAGGAGGTTCTGGGGTGCTGAGGGGGGCTTGGGTGCCCTTGGGATGGACATGGGTGGATGTGGGGGGGACGACTAGGATGGCTTTGGGCTGTCTCTGGGTGCTTTGGGGGGGATCAGAAGGTCTGAGGGACACCCACACCTCCCCTCTCACCCCCCCCAGCTTCCTCCCGCTGGAGTGCCCATGGCGGTGACCCCCCCCCGGCTGCAGGCGCTCCTGGGGCGCTGGCGGGAGAAGGTCTTCGCCCTCCTGGTGCAGTTGCGGGTGCAGGAGGAAGCGCAGCGGGTGCTGCAGGCACAGGTGGGTGCCCAGACACCTGGCTCCCATCTAATGGGGTGATTCCTGAGTCCTGTCTGGGGGGGTTGGGGGCACCCGGACTCCTAGGTCCCCCCTGAGGGGGCACCTGGGTCCCTCCCAGAGGTGGGTGGGTGGGTGCCTGGGTCCTCTCTGGGTAGGTTGGGGGGCACCCAGAGTCCTAGGTCCCTCCCAAGGGTCCCATCTGGGGGTGTTGGAGGGTGCCCGGACGCCTGGGTTCCTCCCAAGGCGGGGGTTCCCAAGTCCCTTCCAGGGGGGTCAAGTGGCTTCCTGGATGCCTGGGTCCCTTCCAGGGGTGACCTGTTTCCCTCTGGGGGGGCTTCCGGATGCCTGGGTCCCTCCTGGGACCCTCCCAGACGCCTGGGTTCCTCAGGTGGGGGCACTGGGGGCGGCAGTGGCAGCGGGGACACGCCGGGTGACGCGGCTGGAGCTGAGCCTGCGCGAGAGAGCGGCCACCGCCGAGCTGCAGCGTCGGGACACCGAGGTCAGCAGGGACACGTGAGACGTATGGGGACCTGCTGGGGACACGCGTGGGACACACGGGGACGTGCTGGGGAAATGGGGACACGCACTGAGGGTACAGAGCCACACTGGGGACGTCTGGGGACGTGCTGGGGACACACAGGGCCATACTGGGGACATGGGGACACAGAGAGACATGTACCGGCCATGCTGGGGATGTGTTGGGGACACACTGGGGACACGGGGATGGGTCAGGGATGGTTTGGGGACGTGGCAACGCATTGGGGACATCATGGGGGGGCCACTTGGGGAGGGGTTGGGGACATGATGGGGACAGACTGGGGACATCGATGACCAGTGGGCCATGTCCCAGTACCTGGCTGGGGAGAGGACCCAGAGTGGGGACGTGGTGGGGACACGGAAGGACGTGGGGACAGGTCAGGGACGTGGTGGCACTTGTCCCAGCGCCTGGCGCAGGAGGTGACACGGCAGCGGGGACGGGCAGAGGCGGCTGAGGAGGCACTGGGGGGATTGGCCCGGGCGGCCACAAGGTACTGGGAGGGGACACTGGGACAGGGGACGCTGGGAGGGGCTGGGGGAAAACTGGGGGACACTGGAGGGGCACTAAGAAAGACTAGGGCGGAGGGGAAAGAAACTGGGGGGAGACTGGGAGCCCCTCTGAGGGACTGGGAGGATACTGGGGGGGTACTGGGAGAAGCTGGGGGGCACTGGGATGAGGCCAAGGGGTTACTGGGAGGCACTGGGGACACTGGGAGGGGACTGGGAAGGAACTGAGAGGCCTCTGGGGGATACTGGGAGGGGACTGCTGAGAGGTCACCAGTGTCCCTGTCCCCACATGTCACCGCTCTCCTGTCCCTGCTGCCCCCGTCCTGTGTCCCACCCCGTCCCTGTGTCCTCCCGCTGTCCCCGTGTCCCCCAGGCTGGCCGGGGTGGTGACAGCACGCGAGGCCGAGGTGACAGCAGCCATCAGGACCATGGTCACCCTCAGCGCCCGTCTGCGTCGGGCAGGACGGCAGCTCCGCGTCCTCCAGGGTATGGGGATGTGGGGGACAGGGAGAGGGACATGGGGATGGGGACACATGGAGGGGGACACAGGGATGGGGAGGGTGACATTGAGATGGGGGAACAGGGAAGGGATGGGGACACGAGGACAGGGAGGGGGGAGCAAGGATGGGACAGGACAGGCATGAGGATGGGAACGTGGTGGTCCCTGATGCCACTGTCACCCCTCTTCTGCAGCGGGTGGCCCTGGACTCACCCTGTCCCCAGGGCTGGTGACCCTGGTGTCACCCTGTTCCCTGTCCCCAGGGCTGGTCGCCCCCCCGGCGGTGGCCTCGGACTGTCCACGGTGGCAGCAGGACCTGGCGGGGGACGAGTGAGTGATGAGGAAGGGGCCTGGATCCACTTTGGGGGTGTTGGGGGACACCAGGAGACCCTGAAGGTGGGAGGGGACCCCATGCATGACATTGGGACCCCAAGAGTGGCATGGGGACCCTGCGGGGCAGACATTGGGACCCTGGGGGTGGCAGGAGACCCTGTCCCCGCTCTTGGGGACCCCAGGAGTGTCCCTACCCCACTGACCCTGACCCACGTGTGGGGCTGGGGGTGACACGGTGATGCTGTCCCCAGCCCGGTGGCCAAGGTGACAGGCAGCGCCCATCTGCTCACAGGGACGGTGGCCAGGGTCCGGCACAGCGGTGAGTGGGGACGCAATGGGGACACTTTTGGGAGGGGGTCACTGGGCAGGGGACATCGCCGGCGGGACATGAGGGGACACCAAGCAGGTGCCAGGGGACACGCTGGGGACCAGTGCCACCCTGTGCCCCTGTGGGTAAGTGGTGGCTGCCATGTCCCCAGTGCGGCCTGTCCCCACAGTGGTGGCCCCGGGGGTGGCTGAGGAGGTGACACACGGCTGGGTGACGCGGGACAAGATGGCACGGGACGAGGTGAGGTGGCTCGGGGACACGGGTGAGAATGTGGAGGACACGGAGAGGGGACGCGAGGGAGCTGGAGACGTGGGGAGGGGTCAGGGGGCATGGAGGGGGGTGACAAGGGAGGGACACTGGTCTGGGAGGGCACTTGGGGACAGGGGTGGCTGCTGTCCCTGTGTTACCCCTCGTGTCACCCCCCAGGCCACTCCCCGTGGAGACAGGACGGGTCCCCCCCTGGGCAGAGGTAGGTCTGGCCCGTGTGGCACCTGCGGATGTCCCCGTGTCCCAACCCTCAGTGTCCTGTGACACCCCTGGGTGCCCCCAATGTCCCTTCCCCATGTCTCTGATGTCCCCAAATGTCCCCCCAACCCTCCAATGTCTCCCCAGTGTCCCCCCCATTTCCCCTCCGAGTCCCCAATGTCCCCCCTGTGTCCCTCCAGCAGCTCTGGGCTCCCTCGTGACGCAACTGCAGGCGCTGGGCGCCGCCATCCTCGGGGACGATGGTGACATCAGTGACCCCCCCTGACCCCCCAGCAACCCTGCTGCGGACCCAGGCATTGGGGTGAGTCCCTCCCATCACCCCACCCAGCGCGGAGGGGACCAGTTTGGCCCAGTCTGGTACTGGTGTGACCCACGTGTCACCACACGTCACTTCCCAGATGTCACTCAGCTCCCGCACAGGTTTATGGCTAACGCAGCTTGTGCCGTGGGACGCGGGGGACACCGGCTCTGCGCCGGAGGAAGGATGAATGCTTGCGTCGTCACCTGGGCAGCTCGTTTTGCTCATAGATGCACAAATTAACAAATTAGCGACTTTTAAGTGATAAAACTTGATGATTTGAGTGGTGAATAAGCAGATTCAGGTCATAAACTACTCCGTGCAAAGGGGATCGAGCCCTTGTTAGTTCATTATATTTCTTAACGAGCACATAAAATTGAATTTTGAGAGATGCAAACGGACCGTGATGTTTTATCGGTGGCAGAAGCGGGATTTCTCCCCGTGTTCATAAAAAGGACTCGTTCCGTTTTCTTCTTCTCTTCTAGTTCCTGCGCGGGTAGCGGAAAGAAGGCAGCAGCAGCAGACAGGAGCTAAAATCCCTTTTATTGTCAGAAATACGGTGCCTCTCGGCCGCGAAGGATCCTCTGTTACACTCTTGATTCCTTTTATACAATTTTAAGATCACTCACTCATTTTTTCACGCCGTCGCTTGTTACTGTTCACTTTGGAGTATTTCTTCACGCAAACGCTCTGTGGAGGCGAGCTTAATGCATGTTTCTTAGCTGAATTTGCACTATTTTTGTGGCAACTTTGCTCCTTTCAGCCTGTTTTGGTCTGGTCTCTTCCAACAAATTCCTCTTGTAGAGGCGAGGTTGGTCAAGCTCATCCTTACCTTCGAGCTTCATGAAAGACAGGTCCTGCTTGACCAACCTGATCTTCTGCGACAAGGTGGATGAGGGAAAGGCTATGGATGTTCTACCTGGACTTTAGTAAAGCCTTTGGTGCCGTTTCCCACAGCATTCTACTGGAGAAACTGGCTGCTCGTGGCTTGGGTGGGTAAAAAACTGGTTGAATGGCTGGGCACAGAGAGTTGTGGTCATTGGACTCACATCCAGTTGGCGGTCGGTCGCAAGTGGTGTTCTCCACCACGGCTCGGTACTGGGGCCGGTTCTCTTTAATATCTTAATGATAAGGGGATCGAGTGCACCCTCAGTAAGTTTGACGACAACACCAAGTTGGGTGGAAGTGTTGATCTACTGGAGGGTAGGAAGGCTCTACGGAGGGATCTGGATCGATGGGCTGAGGTTCAACAAGGCTCAGCGCCGGGTCCTGCCCTTGGGTCGCACCAACCCCAGGCAACGCTACAGGCTTGGGAAGGAGTGGCTGGAGAGCTGCCCGGTGGAAAAGGACCTCGGGGTGTTGGTCAACAGCCGGCTGAACATGAGCCAGCAGTGTGCCAAGGTGGCCAACGTTGAGGCGCTGGAGCGTGTCCCAAGACCGACAACCAAGTGGTGAAGGGTTGAGAGCACGAGTCTGATGAGGGGCGGCTGAGGGAACTGGGGTTGTTGAGTCTGGAGAAGAGGAGGCTGAGGGGAGACCTGGTCGCTCTACGACTCCCTGAAAGGAGGGTGTAGCCAGGTGGGGGTCGGTCTCTTCTCCCAAGTAACAGGCGATAGGAAGAGAAGTCAAGTCCTCAAGTTGTGCCAGGGGAGGTTTAGATTGGATATTAGGAAAAAAATTCTTCACCGAAAGGGTTGTCAACAACTGGAACAGGCTGCCCGGGGAAGTGGTGGAGTCGTCATCCCTGGAGGGATGTAAAAGATGTGCAGATGCGGTGCTTGGGGACAGGGGTTAGTGGGGGGCTGGGGAGTGTTGGGTTGACGGTTGGACTTGGTGATCTGAAAGGTCTTTTCCAACCTGAATGATTTTGACTTCCCCCCTTTTTGTGCAAACTTTAAATGGGAGCAGAATGGTGTTTATATCCGTAAATGTGAGCAAGACAGGCTGAGTGTATTTGAGTGAACCAGCAGAATGTGATCCCTAAACCAAATAAAACTCTTAATGGTGTTAACATCAAACTGACAAATTGTTTTGATATTGGGGTAATACAAGGAAATAGGTTTGAAAAACCACTTCTGCCGTTCTCTTCCTTTTGGATCGTGTCATATGTTTTGTACTTGTCTTACGTTTTGGCCGGATGTTTTCAATTTGGAGGCTGGATGCTGTTCGAGGGCGAGAGTGACGGTAAGGCGATGCTCAGACCCTTTCGGGGTGTAGGTGACCCCACAGCCCCTATGTCAGTGAGGCTGTGTGAGGGCCGCTGAGGGAGGTTTGAGGCCAGGCAGCCCTTCTGGGGGTGACCCCTGTCCCCAGGAGACTCTGGGTCTGTCTGCACTGCACGCAGGGGCTGGTGACTTTCATCGATGCCAAGAGTGGGGTCGAGATCTTCACTTTCCCACCAGCCTCCTTCAATGGAGAGATCATCCGACCCTGGTTTTTGCTGTGGACAGAGGAAATCCAGCTGTGCCTGAGGGACAGTACCTCTGAGACCCTCTGCCCCCCTTCCATCCCCACCGCAGCCCCACACAGCCCCTGCCCTGCTGCAGACACTGCCCGCTCTCCTCTCCTCCATCCCGCAGCAGCACATGTCCCTCTCGGCCCTGCCCAAGCCCACCCTGCCCAGGCACAGCACCGTGGCCTTCAATAAAGCTTTGGGGGTGACCATGGAGTCCGGCCGTGCTGGTTCCTGGGGGCTTTTTGTCCTGATTCCTGCCTGCCCGGGAAGGCCATTTGCAGCCAGCGCAGTTGGAGCAGTGCTTGGAGCAGGAGCCTGGGGGCAGCTCCCTGCAGGATGAGCACGGGCAGTGGGGGGCGGAGGCGGGGGGCACTCACAACTCAGGCACCCCCTTCTCTTCCTTCTGGGCACCCCCAAACTTTGCCAGCACCCCGTGTCCCCAGGATGCCCCTGCTCTCTCAGCATCCTTCTCCACCACACAGTCCTGTTGGGAGCAAGACTGAGTTGTCTTTCCCTAATCCCCTTCCTCGCTGGGCACTCGGGACAGGCGGCTGCGGCTCGTTGCTGCTTCTGGGGATGGGGCTGAGTGTGTGAAAGCATCTTGGTAACCGAGTGGCTTTAGGTGCAGCAGCAGAGGAACCCTCTGAGTGCAGAAAGCATTTCCCAACCTGGGGCTCTTTTAGGGTGATATTTAGCAATATTGATGGCTGTGGCTGCTGCTGCTCTGGGGTTTGGTGCTGCAGCGGAGCTGGGAGTGGTGGGATGGGATGGGATGGATGGGGTGGGATTGTGCTGGGAGCGGGGGACGGGGGTGACGAAGCCCGGCAGGGCATGCGAAAGGGGCAGGGGACGCTCAGGAAGGGTCCGGGGCTGCAGGAACTGAGAACAAAGCGGAGCCCAGGCAGCCCGGCTGCTCGGAGCCGGTACTGATGCTCAGAGCCTCTCCTGGTGATGCCGCCACCACCGAGCAGGTAATGGGGGGAGGATGGATGGGGCTGGGGACGGGACCCCCTGCTGCACCATCCCTTGAGGGATTGTGGGCCCTACTTCTGCCCCCCCGAGCCCCTTCTGTCTCGCCCTGACCTCTTCCAGAGCTGGGTCTGGGCTCCCCAACAGCCCTGGGGTAGATGGGGCTCACCCTGCTCCCCCTCCCCAGCTCTGGCCCCTGGGAACTCCATACCCTGCTCTGGGTACAGCCCTTCGGACCCCCCTGCACCCCTTCAACGAAGCTCTAAGTTTTGCACCATCACCCCCAACAAACAGCCTTCTGTTGCCTTTCTTTTTCTCCTTTTTTCTTTCCCAGGACTGAGGAGCTCCTGCCTTTTACTCCAGAACACACCAATGTCCTGAAACACCAAAGATCCCCAAGAGATGGACCCAGTGCAACTGGCTCAGGGGGACAATTCACTGGGCTCTGGTTGGGGGTTTGCTCCTTGCTTCAGTGACAGTGGTCATGCACAAGACAATCAGCCCTTTTTGGGAAAGGAAACAGGTATTTCTGGGTGCCAAACCTGTCCTAGAGCTGTTCCCCAGCACAGGCTGCCGGGAGAGGTGCAGCTCTGGGAAAAGCCACCTTGAGCAGCTCCCATCCAGGCGGGAACGGGGAGGCTGTTGGTTTCCCTTTGCGGTTTTGTGCCTGGGACGTTGTTGGACATTTATTTTATGACTTGGGACTTTGATATGTGGTTGTGAAACCTCAGGTCATTGTGTGGGGGATGGACCCTGAAGTCACCCCACAGGCAGGAATTGTGTGCCTGAAACTGGACAAAGGTTGGATTTATTGGGCAGCCTGGTGCCTCCCACAGCTTATGCCTATCCGGTGAGTGACTTTTCTTTCTGCAGAGGATTTAGAATATTTCCTTTCCTTCAGAGTCTTGTCAGGGATTTGGAATAGACGCTGGTGAGGGGGAGTGGGGCAGAGCAGGGGGCTGCACCGGGGATCCGTGGGCGGTCCTGTCCTGCCCTGGAGCAACGGTTTGTTCTGCCGTTGGGGTGCTGGTGCAGGTGGTTTGGTGGGATTTCTGGAGCCTCTTTGGGGGCACGTGCAGCCCTTCTTCCCCATCCCCTCTCCACCAGCTGTAACCCCCCATCCCCCTCCCTCTGCCTCCCTTCCCCTCCCTCTTCTCCAGCTCCGGATGCAGATGTGGCTCCCCGCGAGCCCCGGGGGCCTCCTGAGTTCTTTGGTGACTCTCCACGTCCTGTGGCTGGGATCAGGTAGGGATCCTGCAGGGCTGGAGGGGGGTTTTGCCCACTCTGGGGGGCAGCTGTGGGGCAGGGGAGCTGCCGTGGGGTGGGGGGAGCCCAGCCCAGAGCTGGGCCCCGCATGGGTTTGGCTTTGCCTTGGGCTCTTTCTGCAATACGTCCCTTGCCCTGGGGGCACCTTCGGTCCCGTCCTGCAGCGCTCCCCTCAAACGTTTCTGGCTGCAGCAGGGCTGGCTGGGGGGGAGGGCGTTTTCTGGAGCAGGTTCCTGCTCCCACGAAACCTCCTTCTCCTTCCAGTCCTCCCACTCCCTCTCCACTTTCTCCACTCTCTTTGGACCATGGGGAGGGCACAGCAACGCCCGTGGGATGGAGCGTGCACCAAGGTCTCGCCAAGCTCACCCCTTGCCATGCAACACCCCTAAATTAACATAGGCGCAATCTCCGTGTCTCTGTGTCCTTCTCCATCACCAAGCTGACTTCAGAGCAGTAGGACCAGGCCGCCCTCTCCGTGGCATCATGGAGTGGTACATCGTGCTGCCATGCCACTTGTCCCCCAGTGTGGATGCTCGGAGCTTGGACATCAGGTGGATCCGGCACCAGGTCTCTGAAACGGTGCACCACTACCGAAACGGAGAGGACCTGTACAGGGACCAGATGGAGGAATATGTTGGGAGGACAGAGTTGGTCAGAGATGGTCTCTCCCGTGGAAGCCTGGACTTGAGAATCTCTGCATTGAGACCCTCTGACGATGGTCAGTACATCTGCACTGTGAGAAATGGAGCCTCTTATGGAGAAGCTACGGTGGATGTGGAGGTGGCAGGTTTGTGGTGGGTGCGGTGTTTGCAGGGGCTGGTGCGGGTGTCCCTGGGTTTGTGTGTCCCTCCCAGAGCTCTGTCCCATCCTCAGGTGTGTGGATGAGGTGCCGCAGGACAGGAGGCGTTGAAAGAGGTGGGGTGCGAGGGGGCTGTTGCCTGCAGTGCCTGCCCAGGAGGGAGCACGCAGGTGGTGCTGGAGGTGGTTTTGGGGCAGAGCTGCATGGATGCAGTGGCTTTGCTGGGTGTACACGGTGTCTGTGAAGGGTGTCCTGGTGATGGTGTGAAGGCCCTGGGGACAAGGTGCTGAGCAGCTCCTTGGGCTGAGAGCTGGGGCTGCCAGCCAAGCTAAGGCTGGGACCTGACGCTGTTGGTCTTGCTCTGCCGGGCTGTTTTGTGGGAGATGTGGGGTCATTTGTCATCAATGCTCTGTGGTTCCTGCACAGGTTGGGGAGGTTTTGGTGGTCAGTCCGCCCAGCCCCAGTGGGACCTATGATGTTTCTGCTATCAGATACGGTCATGGCCTTTGAGTTGAGTCCATCCCTGACTGATCCCAACCACGGGCTCTTCCCCAGCCACAGGCTCTGTCCCTCAGCTCTCCCTGGAGGCTTACGAGGACGGAGGCATCCGGGTGGTGTGTCGATCGGCCGGCTGGTACCCACGACCGGAGGTGCTGTGGAAAGATCCCAGCGGGCAGCATCTCCCCTCAGTCTCCCAGAGACATTCCTCAGATGAGAGGGGCCTGTTTAACATCGAAGATGTCATTGTTGTGACTAATGGGAACAGAGATGGGAAATGGTCCTGCGTGGTCAGGAACAGCCGCCTCAACCAGGAGCAGGAGACATCCCTGCACATCTCAGGTGCTTTGAGCAGCTTTGATCTGGGGTTCCCAGTGCAAGGTGTGGGGTGTGGGGGACGGGAGGGCTGGGCACCTTCACATCAGTTTTAGCGCACCAGAGAACCGGAGCCTCGTGCGCTTCAGGTGAGCATTGGTATGTGCAGGGGAGAGAGAGGACTATGTCCCCTTGAGGCCAGGGCTCCCAGGACAAGGGGCTTGTGAGCTAGAGCTTTGGGGCGTTTGTCTTTTTGTTCTTCTGCTCAAAGACGGGACTGTAAAACCATCCCTTTTCCTGCTGATGTTCTTGTTTCTCAGCTCCCTTTTTCCACAATGCTCATCCCTGGATGGTTGGTGTGGCTGTGCTCCTCGTGCTTTTACTGGTGCTCCTTGGCCTCAGTGCTTATCTGTGGAGAAGGAAAGGTAAGTGGTGTCAGAAGAATGTTTTGCCTTCACCAAAAATCTCTTTGGGCAAAGGAAGGAAGGGGACAAGGACACAGCGGGATGTGGGTGGGAGGACAGGGAGCACGGCCGGAGGGTCTGTCTGGTGGGAAGGTGCAAGAGACCCTCTTGAGATGTTCCCAGAGATGAAGCCAGCTGCTGTCCTGACCCCCTCTTCCTCTGGCTTTGCTTTTCAGTGCTGCAGTCCCGAGAGCTGGGTGAGTCCTTCTGGCCCCTTCCCCCAGCAAAACCTCCCGTCAAAGGAGCCCCCCTGGGAGGGACATGGGTTTGGATGGCTCCTGAAGTTACAGCTGAACTCCAGAGTGCCTGGGTGGGCTGATGGGGGGATAGGCTGGCAGGGAGCCATTCCTTGGGTTTGAGGGTCTTTTTCAGCTCTTGGAAAAGGAGCGGTTGGTGGTCTGCCATAGCTTTTCCTCCTCCTATGGGAGCAGCCATGGGATGAGAAGCTGTCCCTTCTGGTCACTTAGTGCTTTTGTTTCTCCTTTCAGAGAAAAGAGATGCAGAACTGGGTGAGTCTCCATGAGCTCTGTCACAGCATGGGGTTCTCTCCCAGGCACTCTGTGCTTGGCCCTTTCCCTCCTTGCCCGTCCTCTCCATCCCTGCATCCCCTGCCTCTGGGAAAGCCCAAGGCGATGTGCCTGGCAGGGTGGGCAGCTGGGGGACACCAGCCCAGGGCTGGACCCTCTCCCCTGCCCAGAGCCCTGGGCACCAGCCATGGGACGTGACCAGGCTGGCAGGGAGCCATTCCTGGGGTTTGGGGGGCTTTTCCCATTTCCCAAAGAGAAGAAATTGTGAATTTGCCTGAGCTCTGTTTACTCTTTCATACATGCTTATAAGATGACTAGTTGTCTCCCCTGATCACATGTTGCTTTTGTTTTCTAGGGGAAAAAGCTGCACTGCTGGGTGAGTCTCTGTGAGAGATTGCACAGCGTGGGGTCCTGTCCCGGGTGCTCTGTGCTCGGCCCTTTCCCTCCTTGCCCGTCCTCTCCATCCCTGCATCCCCTGGCTCTGGGAAAGCCCAAGGCGATGTGCCTGGCAGGGTGGGCAGCTCGGGGACACCAGCCCAGGGTTGATCCCATGTCTTCTGCTCAACACCCTGGGCACCAGCCATGGGATCTGACCAGGCTGGCAGGGAGCCATTCCTGGGGTTTGAGGGTCTTTTTGCACTTCCCAAACAGCTAGTTTGGGCTCTGCCCCACCTCTGCCTCTTCCTTCGGGAGCAGTTATGAGATAATAGGCTGTTCTGTCTGATGAAATATTGGTGTTTGTTTTTCTTTCCAGAGGAACAAGCTGCAACGCTGAGTGAGTCTCTGTGAGCTCCATCATGGCATGGGGTCCTGTCCCGGGTGCTCTGTGCTCGGCCCTTTCCCTCCTTGCCCGTCCTCTCCATCCCTGCATCCCCTGGCTCTGGGAAAGCCCAAGGCGATGTGCCTGGCAGGGTGGGCAGCTCGGGGGCACCAGCCCAGGGTTGATCCCATGTCTTCTGCTCAACACCCTGGGCACCAGCCATGGGATCTGACCAGGCTGGCAGGGAGCTATTCCCTGGGTTTGAGGGTCTTTTTGCACTTCCCAAACAGCTAGTTTGGGCTCTGCCCCACCCCTGCCTCTTCCTTTGTGAGCAGTTATGAGATAACAGGCTGTTCTGTCTGATGAAATATTGGTTTTCTTTTCACTTTCCAGAGGAACGTGATGCAGAACTGGGTGAGTCTCTGTGACCTCTGGCAAAGCGTGGGGTCCTGTCCCAGGCACTCTGTGCATGGCCCTTTCCCTCCTTCCAGCCACGGGACGTGACCAGGCTGGCAGGGAGCCATGCCGGGTATGGGGGACTTTTCGTACTCCCCAAAAACAAGGAGCTGGGGCTCTGTGTGAACAATGCCTGCTCCTGCGAGAGCACCCTAGGGTTGAGAATGCATCCCCTCTGATGACATATCTTTTTCTTTCTTGTTTTAAAGGCAAAAGAGATGCAGAACTGGGTGAGTCTCTGTGAGCTTTGGCATCACGTGTTGTCCTCTCCCAGGCACTGTGTGCTCGGCCCTTTCCCTCCTTCCCTGTCCTCTCCAGCCCTGCATCCCCTGGCTCTGGGAAGGCCCAAGGCGATGTGCCTGGCAGGGTGGGCACCTCGGGGACACCAGCCCAGGGCTGGACCCTCGCCCTGCCCAGACCTGCTGGGCACCGGCTGGGGGATGTGACCAGCTCTTGTCTCTCCTTGTAGCCTGGAGAAAGTTTCTGCTTCCCCACAGTCCAGGTAATCCCGTATTTTATTGCCATTCTGGGTGGTTCTCCTCCCTCTCCTTGTGTGCAAGGGGCATCTGGGCTGGGCAGTGCACGGGACTGGCCGTGCCTGGGTGTGTTTGGGGACTCAGACCCCCCAGACCAGGGCACGAGCCTGTTCTCCAGCCCCTTTTCTTGCCTTTGCAAGGCATTGTGAGGGCCATCGCTGGGGCCAAGAGGAGCCCTCTCCCACCCCCTGACAGCCCGTGCACTGCCCAGACCCAGCCACTGCCTCCCCACCCTGCTCCTCCCTGCTGGGGCTGCAGCCCCACCGGTGCCTGTTCCCAGGGCACCCAGCTGGGCCGTGGCCGTGCTGGGGCCGGCCCCGTGATGGGCATCTCTCGGAGGAAGGAGATGCCCCGTGTGGTGCCCCGTGGGGCAGAGCCTGGCCCCAGGGGGCTCAAACCCTGCCCAGGACGCAGCTCTGCCCCTGAGGCTCTGCCTCCTCCTGTCCCCTGCAGACGTGGTGACCCTGGATCCAAACTCGGCTCATCCTGCACTTGTCCTGTCAGCGGATGGGAGAAGTGTGAGAAGGGGAAGAGCACGGCAGGACCTGCCCGACACCCCTGGGAGATTTACATATTGGTGCTGCGTGCTGGGCCTGGAGGGGTTCAGGGAGGGGAGGCACTGCTGGGGGGTGGAGGTGAAGGGGGAGGTGGGAGGTGATTCAGTGTGGGCTGTGGGGGTGGCCAGGGACTCTGTGGACAGGAAGGGGTATCTGGACCTGAGCCCTGAAGGAGGGATCTGGGGGGTACGGCAGGGTCAAGGGCAGTTTGTGTCTCTCACCTCTCCCCGCACCTCCCTGTCCTGGATCCCCAGGAGACTCTGGGTCTGTCTGGACTGCGCACAGGGGCTGGTGACTTTCATCGATGCCGACAGCAGGGTTGAGATCTTCAGTTTCCCACCAGCCTCGTTCAATGGAGGGATCATCCGACCCTGGTTTTTGCTGTGGACAGAGGAAACCCAGCTGTGCCTGAGGGACTGCACCTCCTAGACCCTCTGCCCCCCTTCCATCCCCACCGCAGCCCCGCACAGCCCCTGCCCTGCTGCAGACACTGCCCGCTCTCCTCTCCTCCATCCCGCAGCAGCACATGTCCCTCTCTGCCCTGCCCAAGCCCACCCTGCCCAGGCACAGCACCATGGCCTTCAATAAAGCTTTGGGGGTGACCATGGAGTCTGGCCGTGCTGGTTCCTGGGGGCTTTTTGTCCTGTTTCCTGCCTGCCCGGGAAGGCCATTTGCAGCCAGCGCAGTTGGAGCAGTGCTTGGAGCAGGAGCCTGGGGGCAGCTCCCTGCGGGATGAGCACGGGCAGTGGGGGGCGGAGGCGGGGGGGCACTCACAACTCAGGCACCCCCTTCTCTTCCTTCTGGGCACCCCCAAACTTTGCCAGCACCCCGTGTCCCCAGGATGCCCCTGCTCTCTCAGCTTCCTTCTATGCTGCTGTGCTGGGCTGACCCCGGCTGGAGGCTGGGTGACCCCCAAAGCCGCGCTATCACTCCCCTCCTCAGCTGCACAGGGGAGGGAAAATATAATGAAAGGCTGGTGGGTTGAGATAAGGACAGGGAGAGGTGACTCAGCAATTACCATCATGGATAAAACAGAAGCAACTTAGAAAAAAATCATCTAATTTATTACCAAGCAAAACAGAGTGGGGCAATGACAAATAAAACCAAATCTTAAAACATGTCTCCCCACCCCTGTCTTCTCCCCAGGCTCAACTTCACCCACCATTTCTCTCCCTCCTCCCCTCCCAGCAGCACGGGGGGATGGGGAATGGGGGCTGTGGTCAGTTCATCACCCCTTGTCTCTGCTGCTCCTTCCTCCTCAGGGGAAGACTCCTCACACTCCTCCCTGCTCCAGCATGGGGTCCCTCCCACGGGAGACAGTCCTCCACCAACTTCTCCAACGTGAGTCCTTCCCACGGGCTGCAGTTCTTCACCAACTGCTCCAGCGTGGTCTCTCCCACGGGGTGCAGACCTTCAGGAGCAGACTGCTCCAGCGTGGGGTCCCCCACGGGGTCCCAAGTCCTGCCAGCAAACCTGCTCTGGCGTGGGCTCCTCTCTCCAGGGGTCCACAGGTCCTGCCAGGAGCTTGCTCCAGCTTGGGCTTCCCACGGGGCCACAGCCTCCTTCAGGTGCCTCCACCTGCTCCGGCGTGGGGTCCTCCACGGGCTGCAGGTGGAATCGCTACACCCCCTCATCCTCCCTCCACGGGCTGCAGGGGAACAGCCTGCTTCACCATGGTCTTCACCACGGGCTGCAGGGGAATCTCTGCTCCAGAGCCTGCAGCACCTCCTCCCCCTCCTTCTTCACCGACCGGGGTGTCTGCAGAGTTTCTTACATCTTCGCACTCCTCTCTCCGGCTGCAAAAGCTGCCGCCAGTTTTTTGAGGTTTATTTCCCCTTCTTAAATACGTTATCCCAGAGGCACTACTACCATTGCTGCTGGGCTTGGCCTTGGCCAGCGGCGGGTCCATCTTGGAGCCGGCTGGCATTGGCTCTATCAGACACAGGGGAAGCTTCTAGCAGCTTCTCACAGAAGCCACCCCTGTAGACCCTCCCCCCGCTACCAAAACCTTGCCACGCAAAACCAAAGCAGCCACTCAGTCCTCTTGAGAACAAGACTGATTTGTCTTTCCCTAATCCCCGTCCTCGCTGAGCACCCGGGACAGGTGGTTGCAGCTCGTTGCTTCTTTTCGGGATCAGGCTTGGTGCGTGAAAGCATCTTGGTAACTGAGTGGCTTTAGGTGCAGCAGAAGAGGAAATTTATGAGCGGAGAAAGAATTTCTCCATTCCAGGCACAGCTGGGATGTTCCAACTCTTGAAGCCCACCCATCTTCAGGCAGGAACAGGAAGGAAGTTGGTTTCCGTTTGCTGTTTTGTCCTAGGTTCCTCCTGGGACATTTATTTCATACATCCGGACTTGGTGATGTAGATGCAGAACCTCAGTTCATTGTGTGGGGGGTGGAGCATGAAGTTACACCAAGTTACATGAAGTAATTCTGTGGTCTGAAACCGGATAAGATTTGGATTTACTGGGCAGCCTGGTGCCTCCTGCAGATCGTGCCCATCCAGTGAGTGACTTTTCTTTCCACAAGGGATTTAGAATATTTCCTTTCCTTCAGAGTCTTGTCAGGGATTTGGAAAAAATGCTGGTGAGGGGGAGTGGGGCAGAGCAGAGGGCTGCACCAGGGATCCGTGGGCGGTCCTGTCCTGCCCTGGAGCAACGGTTTGTTCTGCCGCTGGGGTGCTGGTGCAAGTGGTTTGGTGGGATTTCTGGAGCCTCTTTGGGGGCACGTGCAGCCCTTCTTCCCCATCCCCTCTCCACCAGCTGTAACCCCCCATCACCCTCCCTCTGCCTCCCTTCCCCTCCCTCTTCTCCAGCTCCGGACCCAGATGTGGCTCCCTGGGGGCCTCCTGAGTTATTTGGTGACTCTCCACGTCCTGCGGCTGGGATCAGGTAGGGATCCTGCAGGGCTGGAGGGGGGTTTTGCCCACTCTGGGGGGCAGCTATTGGGGAGGGGAGCTGCCGTGGGGTGGGGGGAGCCCAGCCCAGAGCTGGGCCCCGCATGGGTTTCGCTTTCGCTTGGGCTCTTTCTGCAATACGTCCCTTGCCCTGGGGGCACCTTCGGTCCCGTCCTGCAGCGCTCCCCTCAAACGTTTCTGGCTGCAGCAGGGCTGGCTGGGGTGGAGGTCGTTTTCTGGAGTTCGTTCCTGCTTCCAGGAAACCTCCTTCTCCTTCCAGTCCTCCCACTCCCTCTCCACTTTCTCCACTCTCTTTGGACCATGGGGAGGGCAAAGCAACGCCCGTGGGATGGAGCGTGCACCAAGGTCACGCCAAGCTCTCCCCTTGCCATGCAATGCCCCTAAATTAACGTAGGCACAATCTCCGTGTCTCTGTGTCCTTCTCCATCACCAAGCTGACTTCAGAGTCGTGGCACCAGACCACCCTCTCCGTGCCGCCGTGGGGCGGTACATCATGCTGCCATGTCACTTGTCCTCTGGCGTGGACGCGCGGACCTTTGAAGTCCGGTGGATCCGGCATCGCGTCTCTGAAACGGTGCACCACTACCGAAATGGAGAGGACCTGTCTGGGGATCAGATGGAGGAATATGTTGGGAGGACAGAGTTGGTCAGAGATGGTCTCTCCAGTGGACACCTGGACTTGCGAATCTCCTGGTTGAGACCCTCTGACGATGGTCAGTACATCTGCACTGTGACAGATGGTTCCTCTTATGGAGAAGCTACAGTGAAGCTGGAGGTGTCAGGTTTGTGTCCGGTGCGGTGTTTGCAGGGGCTGGTGCGAGTGTCCCTGGGTTTGTGTGTCCCTCCCAGAGCTCTGTCCCATCCTCAGGTGTGTGGATGAGGTGCTGCAGGACAGGAGGCGTTGAAAGAGGTGGGGTGCGAGGGGGCTGTTGCCTGCAGTGCCTGCCCAGGAGGGAGCACGCAGGTGGTGCTGGAGGTGGTTTTGGGGCAGAGCTGCAGGGATGTGGTGGCTTTGCTGGGTGTACACGGTGTGTGTGAAGGGTGTCCTGGTGATGTTGTGAAGTCCCTGGGGACAAGGTGCTGAGCAGCTCCTTGGGCTGAGAGCCGGGGCTGCCAACCAAGCCAAGGCTGGGACCTGACGCTGTTGGTCTTGCTCTGCCAGGCTGCTTTGTGGGAGATGTGGGGTCGTTTGGCATCAATGCTCTGTGGTTCCTGCACAAGTTGAGGAGGTTTTGGTGGTTGGTCCTGCAGCCCTGGGGGGACCTGTGATGTGTCTGGTATTAGATTCGGTCATGGCCTTTGAGTTGGGTCCATCCAAACCACGGGCTCTTCCCCAGCCACAGGCGCTGTCCCTCAGCTCTCCCTGGAGGCTTTCGAGAACGGAAGCATGCGGGTGGTCTGTCAATCGCCCGGCTGGTACCCGCAACCGGAGATGCTGTGGAAAGATCCCAGCGGCCAGCATCTCCCCTCAGTCTCCCTGAGACATTCCTCCGATGCAAGAGGCCTGTTTAATATCGAAGGCGTCATCATTGTGACCAGGAACAAACATGGGAACTGGTCCTGCGTGGTCAGAAACAGCCGCCTCAGCCGGGAGCAGGAGACGTCCCTGCACATCTCAGGTGCTTTGAGCAGCTTTGATCTGGGGTTCCCAGTGCAAGGTGTGGGGTGTGGGGGCACGGAAGGGCTGGGCACCTTCACATCAGTTTTAGCACACGAGAGAACCGGAGCCTCGTGTGCTTCAGGTGAGCATTGGTATGTGCAGGGCAGAGAGAGGACTATGTCCCCTTGAGGCCAGGGCTCCCAGGACAAGGGGCTTGTGAGCTAGAGCTTTGGGGCGTTTGCCTTTTTGTTCTTCTGCTCAAAGACGGGACTGTAAAACCATCCCTTTTCCTGCTGATGTTCTTGTTTCTCAGCTCCCTTTTTCCACAATGCTCATCCCTGGATGGTTGGTGTGGGTGCATTCCTCGTGCTTTCATTTGTGTTCCTTGGCCTCGGTGCTTATCTGTGGAGAAGGAAAGGTAAGTGGTGTCAGAAGAATGTTTTATCTTCACCAAAAAGCTCTTTGGGCAAAGGATGGAAGGGGAGAAGGACATGGCGGGGTGTGGGCAGGAGGATAGGGAGCACGGCCAGACCATCTCTGGCTGGTGGGAAGGTGCAAGAGACCCTCTTGAGATGTTCCCAGGGATGAAGCCAGCTGCTGTCCTGACCCCCTCTTCCTCTGGCTTTGCTTTTCAGTGCTGCAGTCCCGAGAGCTGGGTGAGTCCTTCTGGCCCCTTCCCCCAGCAAAACCTCCCGTCAAAGGAGCCCCCCCGGGAGGGACGTGGGTTTGGATGGCTCCTGAAGTTATGACTGAACTCCAGAGTGCCTGGGTGGGCTGATGGGGGGATAGGCTTGCAGGGAGCTATTCCTTGGGTTTGGGAGTTTTTTTCCACTCTGGAATAAGATGGAATTGTGGGTCTGACATAGCTCTGTCACCTACTCCAGGAATAGCCGTGGGATGAGAAGCTATCCCCTCTTATCACTTATTGCTTTTGTTCTTGCTTTCCAGAGAAACGAGATGCAGCACTGGGTGAGTCTCAGTGAGCTCTGGCACAGCATGGGGTCCCGTCCTGGGTGCTCTGTGCTCAACTCTTTGCCTACTTTCCTATCCTCCCCATCCCTGCATCCCCTGCCTCTGGGAAAGCCCAAGGCGATGTGCCTGGCCGGGTGGGCAGCTCGGGGACACCAGCCCAGGGCTGGACCCTCGCCCCTGCCCAGAGGTGCTGGGGACCGGCTTTGGGACGTGACCAGGCTGGCAGGGGGCCATTCCCAGGTATGGGATGCTGTCCCTGCTACCCAAAAACAAGGAGCTGGTGGTGAACAATGTCTGTGAGAGCAGCCTAGGGTTGAGAATCTGTCCCCTCTGGTCTCATACCTTATTTTTTCTTGTTTTAAAGGCAAAAGAGATGCAGAAGTTGGTGAGTCTCTGAGAGCTCCATCACAGCGTGGGGTCCTGTTCCGGGCGCTCTGTGCTTGGCCCTTTCCCTCCTTGCCCGTCCTCTCCATCCCTGCATTCCCTGGCTCTGGGAAAGCCCAAGGCGATGTGCCTGGCAGGGTGGGCAGCTCGGGGACACCAGCCCAGGGCTGGACCCTCGCCCCTGCCCAGAGCCCTCAGCACCAGCCGTGGGATGTGACCAGGCTGGCAGGGAGCCATTCCTGGGGTTTGCTGGGATTTTGCACTCTCAAAAGAAGGAATTTGGAGTCTGCCACAGCTCTGCCTGCTCCTTCATGAGTGCTTCTGGAATGAAAAGCTCTCCCCCCCTAATCACAGATTATTTATTTTTTATTTTCCAGAGGAACGAGCCGCAGAACTGGGTGAGTCTCAGTGAGCTCCGGCACAGCTTGGGGACCTGTCCTGGGCACTGTGTGTTCAGCCTTTTCCCTCCTTGCCCGTCCTCTCCATCCCTGCATCCCCTGCCTCTGATAAAGCCCAAGACGATGTGCCTGGCAGGGTGGGCAGCTGGGGGACACCAGCCCAGGGCTGGACCCTCGCCCTTGCCCAGAGCCCTCAGCACCAGCCATGGGATGTGACCAGGCTGGCAGGGAGCCATTCCTGGGGTTTGCGGGGCTTTTCCCACTACACAAAAAAGCAGTTTGGGGTCTGAACAAGCTCAGCCTGCTCCATCATGATCACGTTTGAGATGAGAAGCTGTTCCCTCTGATCACTTCATGCTTTTGTTTATGCTTTCCAGAGAAACGAGCTGAAGAACTGGGTGAGTCTCCATGAGCTCCGTCATGGCGTGGGGTGCTGTCCCAGGACCTCTGTGCTGGGTCCTTTACCCCCTTACCCGTCCTCTCCATCCCTGCATCCCCTGGCTCTGCCCAGACCCCTGCCCAGACCCCTAGACCCTCTCTCCCTTCCCAGAGCCCTGGGCACCAGCCATGGGATGTGACCAGGCTGGCAGGGAGCCATTCCCGAGTTTGAGGGTCTTTTCCTACTCCCCACAAAAAAAGGAGCTGGGGGTCTGTCTGAACTCTGCCTGCTCCTGCAGGAGCAGCCTAGGGTTGTGTATCTGTCCCCTCTGATCACGTATCTTTTTCTTTCTTGGTTTGCAGGAAAAAGAGATTCAGCACTGGGTAAGTTCTCAAGAGCTCCAGCACGGTGTGGGGTCCTGTTCCAGGTGCTCTGTGCTTGGCCCTTTCCCTCCTTGCCCATCCTCTCCATCCCTGCATCCCCTGCCTCTGGGAAAGCCCAAGGCGATGTGCCTGGCAGGGTGGCCAGCTCGGGGACACCAGCCCAGGGCTGGACCCTCGCCCCTGCCCAGAGCCCTCAGCACCAGCCATGGGACGTGACCAGGCTGGCAGGGAGCCATTCCTGGGGTTTGCTGGGATTTTGCACTCTCAAAAGAAGGAATTTGGAGTCTGCCACAGCTCTGCCTGCTCCTTCATGAGTGCTTCTGGAATGAAAAGCTCTCCCCCCCTAATCACAGATTATTTATTTTTTATTTTCCAGAGGAACGAGCCGCAGAACTGGGTGAGTCTCAGTAAGCTCCGGCACAGCTTGGGGACCTGTCCTGGGCACTGTGTGTTCAGCCCTTTCCCTCCTTGCCCGTCCTCTCCATCCCTGCATCCCCTGCCTCTGATAAAGCCCAAGACGATGTGCCTGGCAGGGTGGGCAGCTGGGGGACACCAGCCCAGGGCTGGACCCTCGCCCCTGCCCAGAGTTGCTGGGGACCGGCTTTGGGATGTGACCAGGCTGGCAGGGAGCCATGCCGGGTATGGGGGACTTTTCGTACTCCCCAAAAACAAGGAGCTGGGGCTCTGTGTGAACAATGCCTGCTCCTGCGAGAGCACCCTAGGGTTGAGAATGCATCCCCTCTGATGACATGTCTTTTTCTTTCTTGTTTTAAAGGCAAAAGAGATGCAGAACTGGGTGAGTCTCTGTGAGCTTTGGCATCACGTGTTGTCCTCTCCCAGGCACTGTGTGCTCAGCCCTTTCCCTCCTTCCCTGTCCTCTCCATCCCTGCATCCCCTGGCTCTGGGAAGGCCCAGGGCGATGTGCCTGGCAGGGTGGGCAGCTGGGGGACACCAGCCCAGGGCTGGACCCTCGCCCTTGCCCAGAGCCCTCAGCACCAGCCATGGGATGTGACCAGGCTGGCAGGGAGCCATTCCTGGGGTTTGCGGGGCTTTTCCCACTGCACAAAAAAAGCAGTTTGGGGTCTGAACAAGCTCAGCCTGCTCCATCATGATCACATTTGAGATGAGAAGCTGTTCCCTCTGATCACTTCATGCTTTTGTTTATGCTTTCCAGAGAAACGAGCTGAAGAACTGGGTGAGTCTCCATGAGCTCCGTCATGGCGTGGGGTGCTGTCCTAGGACTTCTGTGCTGGGTCCTTTACCCCCTTACCCGTCCTCTCCACCCCTGCATCCCCTGCCTCTGGGAAAGCCCAAGGTGATGTTCCTGGCAGGGTGGGCAGCTCGGGGACACCAGTACGGGGTTGTACCCCCTCCCCTGGCAGACCTCTAGACACCAACCATGGCATGTGACCAGGCTGGCAGGGAGCCATTCCTGGGGTTTGCGGGGCTTTTCCCACTGCACAAAAAGGCAGTTTGGGGTCTGAACAAGCTCAGCATGCTCCATCATGATCATGTTTGAGATGAGAAGCTGTTCCCTCTGATCACTTCATGCTTTTGTTTATGCTTTCCAGAGAAACGAGCTGAAGAACTGGGTGAGTCTCCATGAGCTCCAGCACGGTGTGGGGTCCTTTCCTGGGGTCTCTGTGCTCAGCCCTTTCCCTCCTTGCCCGTCCTCCCCATCCCTGCATCCCCTGCCTCTGGGAAAGCCCAGGGCGATGTGCCTGGCAGGGTGGGAAGCTGGGGGACACCAGCCCAGGGCTGGACCCTCGCCCTTGCCCAGAGTTGCTGGGAACCGGCTTTGGGATGTGACCAGGCTGGCAGGGAGCCATGCCGGGTATGGGGGACTTTTCGTACTCCCCAAAAACAAGGAGCTGGGGCTCTGTGCGAACAATGCCTGCTCCTGCGAGAGCACCCTAGGGTTGAGAATCCGTCCCCTCTGATCACATATCTTTTTCTTTCTTGTTTTAAAGGCAAAAGAGATGCAGAACTGGGTGAGTCTCCATTAGCTCCAGCATGGCATGGGGTCCTGTCCCCAGCACTCTGTGCTCAGCCCTTTCCCTCCTTGCCCGTCCTCTCCATCCCTGCATCCCCTGGCTCTGGGAAGGCCCAAGGCGATGTGCCTGGCAGGGTGGGCAGCTGGGGGACACCAGCCCAGGGCTGGACCCTCACCCTCTGCCCAGAGGTGCGGGGGACCGGCTGTAGGATGTGACCAGGCTGGCAGGGAGCCATTCCTGGGGTTTGGAGGGATTTTCCTACTCCCCACGAAAAACAAGTTTGGAGTCTGCCTCGAACTCTGCCTACTCCTATGGGAGCAGCCAGGGGATGAGACTCTGTCCCTTCTGATCACACATCTTTTTTTTCCCCCCATTTTACAGGCAAAAGAGATGCAGAACTGGGTGAGTCTCCGTGAGCTTTGGCATAGCATGGGGTCCTCTCCAAGGCGCTATGTACTCGGCCCTTTCCCTCCTTGCCCGTCCTCTCCATCCCTGCATCCCCTGCCTCTGGGAAAGCCCAAGGCGATGTGCCTGGCAGGGTGGGCAGCTCGGGGACACCAGCCCAGGGCTGGACCCTCGCCCCTGCCCAGAGGTGCTCGCAACCAGCTGTGGGATGTGGCCAGGCTGGCAGGGAGCCGTTCCCCGAGTTTGAGGGTCTTTTCCCACTCCCCACGAAGAATCAATTTAGACTCTATCCAAACTCTGCCTGCTCCTGCGGGAGCAGCCTATGGTTGAGTATCTGTCCCCTCTGATCTTTTTCTTCTTTGCTTTACAGGGAAAAGAGATTCAGCACTGGGTAAGTCCTTATGAGCTCCAGCACAGCGTGGGGTCCTGTTCCAGGCACTCTGTGCTCAGCCCTTTCCCTCCTTCCCCATCCTCTCCATCCCTGCATCCCCTGGCTCTGGGAAAGCCCAAGGCGATGTGCCTGGCAGGGTGGCCAGCTCGGGGACACCAGCCCACGGCTGGACCCTCGCCCCTGCCCAGAGGTGCTGGGCACCGGCTGGGGGATGTGACCAGCTCTTGTCTCTCCTTGTAGCCTGGAGAAAGTTTCTGCTTCCCCACAATCCAGGTAATCCCATATTTTATTGCCATTCTGGGTGGTTCTCCTCCCTCTCCTCATGTGCAAGGGGCATCTGGGCTGGGCAGTGCACGGGACTGGCCATGCCTGGGTGTGTTTGGGGACTCAGACCCCCCAGACCAGGGCACGAGCCTGTTCTCCAGCCCCTTTTCTTGCCTTTGCAAGGCATTGTGAGGGCCATCGCTGGGGCCAAGAGGAGCCCTCTCCCACCCCCTGACAGCCCGTGCACTGCCCAGACCCAGCCACTGCCTCCCCACCCTGCTCCTCCCTGCTGGGGCTGCAGCCCCACCGGTGCCTGTTCCCAGGGGACCCAGCTGGGCCGTGGCCGTGCTGGGGCCGGCCCCGTGATGGGCATCTCTCGGAGGAAGGAGATGCCCCGTGTGCTGCCCCGCGGGGCAGAGCCTGGCCCCAGGGGGCTCAAACCCTGCCCAGGACGCAGCTCTGCCCCTGAGGCTCTGCCTCCTCCTGTCCCCTGCAGACGTGGTGACCCTGGATCCAAACTCGGCTCATCCTGCACTTCTCCTGTCAGCGGATGGGAGAAGTGTGAGATGGGGAAGAGCACGGCAGGACCTGCCCGACACCCCTGGGAGATTTGACACTCGGCGCTGCGTGCTGGGCCTGGAGGGGTTCAGGGAGGGGAGGCACTGCTGGGAGGTGGAGGTGAAGGGGGAGCTGGGAGGTGATGCCTGGTGGGCTGTGGGGGTGGCCAGGGAGTCTGCGTACAGAAAGGGGTATAAGGACCTGAGCCCTGAAGGAGGGATCTGGGCCGTGTGTCATTGGAAAGGGCAGTTTGTGTCTCTCACCTCTTCTCCCACCTCCCTGTCCCGGGTCCCCAGGAGACTCTGGGTCTGTCTGGACTGCACGCAGGGGCTGGTGACTTTCATCGATGCTGAGAGTGGGGTCGAGATCTTCAGTTTCCCACCAGCCTCATTCAATGGAGGGATCATCCGACCCTGGTTTTGGGTTGGGACAGATGAAACTGAGCTGTGCCTGAGGGACAGCACCTCTGGCACCCTCTGCCCCCCTTCCATCCCCACCACAGCCCCGGACAGCCCCTGCCCTGCTGCAGACACTGCCCGCTCTCCTCTCCTCCATCCCACAGGAGCACATGTCCCTCTCTGCCCTGCCCAAGCCCAGGGAGCAGGGGGACAGTGAAGGGGCTGCGCTGGTTTTAGCTGGGCCAGAGTTAATTTCCTTCATAATAGCTAGTATGGGGCTCAAGTTTGGATTTCTGCTGGAAACAGTGTTGATAGCACAGGGATGTTTAAGTTGTTGCAAGGACAGGTTTGCTTCCAACGTTCTAGATTGTATTTATCGCTGTCACTGCTGTTTAGCTGTTACTTGGCAGGCTCCCGTGCTCGCCATGGCGCTTGCTCGCCTTCCTGGATATCAGAGTCTGGTGCTCGTTAGCGGCTGCTTGGTGCTTTTGCTGTTCACTGTGCTGCTGATCATGGCACTGTGCTGTGCTGGGAACACTTTGGTAAGAGCCACGGCCATACGCGTGGGCTGTGCGATGGCCAGGGCATCGCTGCTGTTCATGTGCTGCTGGACCGGACGGGCTGGAACTGCAGTGTGAGCTCGAGTGGAAGGGACGGTGACCTGTGGATGAGTCTACGTGGGACCAGGACACCCCAAAGCGTCTGTGGCCGTGAAGAAGTCCAGAGGAGAGCCCCTGCCCTGCTGCAGACACTGCCCGCTCTCCTCTCCTCCATCCCGCAGCAGCACATGTCCCTCTCGGCCCTGCCCAAGCCCACCCTGCCCAGGCACAGCACCATGGCCTTCAATAAAGCTTTGGGGGTGACCATGGAGTCTGGCCGTGCTGGTTCCTGGGGGCTTTTTGTCCTGATTCCTGCCTGCCCGGGAAGGCCATTTGCAGCCAGCGCAGTTGGAGCAGTGCTTGGAGCAGGAGCCTGGGGGCAGCTCCCTGCAGGATGAGCACGGGCAGTGGGGGGCGGAGGCGGGGGGCACTCACAACTCAGGCACCCCCTTCTCTTCCTTCTGGGCACCCCCAAACTTTGGCAGCTCCCCGTGTCCCCAGGATGCCCCTGCTCTCTCAGCATCCTTCTCCACCACACAATCCTGTTGGGACCAAGACTGAGTTGTCTTTCCCTGATCCCCTTCCTCGCTGGGCACTCGGGACAGGCGGCTGCGGCTCGTTGCTGCTTCTGGGGATGGGGCTGAGTGTGTGAAAGCATCTTGGTAACCGAGTGGCTTTAGGTGCAGCAGCAGAGGAACCTTCTGAGTGCAGAAAGAATTTCTCAACCTGGGGCTCTTTCAGGGTGATATTTAGCAATATTGATGGCTGTGGCTGCTGCTATTGCTCTGGAGTTTGGTGCTGCAGTGGAGCTGGGGGCGGTGGGATGGGATGGGGTGGGGTGGGGTGGGGTGGGATGGTGCTGGGATCGGGGGCTGGGGGTGGCCGAGCGGGAAGGGGCGGGGGACACGCAGGAAGGGGCCGGGGCTGCGGGAACCGAGGACAAAGCGGAGCCCGGGCAGCCCGGCTGCTCGGAGCCGATCCCGGTGATGCCGCTGCGCAGGTAACGGGGGGAGGATGGACGGGGCTGGGGACGGGACCCCCCGCTTCGCCGTCCCTGGAGAGGTTGTGGGCCTTTCTTCTGCCCCCTCGGTCCCCTTCTGCTTCTCCCGGACCTCTCCCGGGTTTGGGTCCGGGCTCCCCGACAGCCCTGGGGTAGATGGGGCTCACCCTGCTCCCCCTCCCCAGCTCTGGGAATGGCCCCCGGGACCCCCCTGTCCCCATACCCTGCTCTGGGTCCAGCCCCTCGCAGCCCCCTGCACCCCTGCTCTTGGGGATGGGCTGCCCCTGCATGGGGATGGGAGGGTGGGGCACAGCGGGGGACACGTCCTCCCCTGCGATCTGAGGTCCCCGAGGGGACAGGGCAAAGGCACAGGGCACAGCTGGCATGTCCCAACACTTCAAGCCCCCCCACCCCCCATCTTGTCCCCTTCTACCCCACTCCCCATGAGCTCCCGACTGTTGTTGGGCTGCAGGGACACTGCTGGGCTCCTCCTGGATGGCCCAACATCACAACAAAGCTCCAAGTTTTGCACCATCACCCCCAACAAACAGCCTTCTGTTGCCTTTCTTTTTCTCCTTTCTTCTTTCCCAAGACTGAGGGGCTCCTGCCTTTCACTCCAGAACAGACCAATGTCCTGAAACACCAAAGAACCCCAAGAGATGGACCCAGTGCTACTGGCTCAGGGGGACAATTCACTGGGGTCTGGTTGGGGGAATTTGCTCGTTGCTTCAGTGACAGTGGTCATGCACAAGACAATCAGCCCTTTTTGGGAAAGGAAACAGGTATTTCTGGGTGCCAAACCTGTCCTAGAGCTGTTCCCCAGCACAGGCTGCCGGGAGAGGTGCAGCTCCGGGAAAAGCCACCTTCAGCAGCTCCCATCCAGGCGGGAACGGGGAGGCTGTTGGTTTCCCTTTGCTGTTTTGTGCTTGGTTCCTGCGTGGAGCTTCATTTTCATATCCGTGAATCTCAGTGTCCTCCTGGGATGTCCTCATTTTTCTACTCCAATGTCTCACACTCTCCTCAGTTGCTTGGGGCGGGCTTGAGCATCTCTGCTTCTTCATCCCAGGACCTCAGGGGTTTTTATTCTTCTCCCTCTTGAACTTTTGGGGCTGTGGCTCTGGCCCCAGCTACTGAACGTCTCTTGCTGCTGCTGCAGGAGCCTGTGACCTTCGAGGAGGTGGCCGTGAGTTTCACCAAGGAGCAACGGGCCCTGCTGAACCTGGTGCAGAGGACACTCAATGCGGACGTCATGCTGGAGAACTACGAGGCTGTGATGTCTCTGGGTAAGGAGTCCTGTCCCTTCCAGTGCTGGAGCTCCTGAAGGTTTGACCTGTGGCCTTTGTGTTGCAGATGCTCTCCATTTTCAGACACCTTGAGCTCTGCAGTGCTCAGGAATGAGACAGACCATCTCCTTGATGTTCCGGGGAGACAGAGGGAAGAGGAACATTGAGGAAAAGCCATTTTTTTTCTTCTCTTCTGTGTAATTTTCCAGTGAATGGAAACATCAGTCTTCCCTGCAGGGATATTTTCCCTTTTCCTGGACTAGCTCCATACCGATGATTGGTTTTGGGCCAACGTTTGATGTCTGTGGGGCTTGAGTGGAGGATGCATGTTCACCCAGGCACCTGATGTTCTGGATGACCGTACCATCATTCTTCCCACCCTGTGTCCCTCAAGAAGTTTGAATTTCTTTAACTTTGCAAATAATCTGCAATTCTCAAGTCCCTCGTGCTGTTATCTCCTGATTTCACCCTCTGGAACAGGTTTTCTTACGGCCAAGCCAGACTTGCTCACCCAGATGCCAGAGCGAGGAGAGCGCTGGGGCCCTGACCTTCAAGAAATGGAGAAAAAAGAAGCCCTGAGCTGCAGGCACGCAGGTGAGGATGGGGTGCCTGTGCTCATGATCACCTACACCAGCGCATGCTACTATATCCTATCAAAACCACACCAGGATTTTAGCCAAAGCATGGTGGATCCTACTAGGAGATACAGCTCCACTGACGCTAACTGGAAATCAGATTTTTTTTTTTTCCCTGTGGATTTCTCTTTCTTCCATCCCTGGGGAAGCACAGAAGTAGAGCTGCTGCACCCTCAGCCAATTTTCCTGCCTGGTTAATTAGCTTTTTCTACCCCTTCCCCTTGATGTTATTTTTTTTTTTACTTGGCCTGAGAAATGACCCGTCTGGCTTCTCTCTGTGTCACAACAGGGGTAAGACACAAAATAAGCAGCGGGACGGTTTGCGGAGGAGGTGATGCCAATCTCGGAGAAACCCCAACCCAGGAGGACCCTGCAGAAAGGCAGCGTGACTTCATCGAGTCTGGACACGAGGGCAGTCGGAGCAGGGACTTAATTACACCCCGGAGAGGCGATGCGGGAGAAAAACCTTTCAAGTGCCTCGAGTGCAGGAGAAGCTTCACGCGGAGCTCGGACCTCGTTGTCCACCAGCGAACGCACACGGAGGAAAAGCCCTATCAGTGCCCCAAGTGCGGGAGATGCTTCAACAGGAGCTCCAGCCTCGTGACGCACCAGAGGATGCACACCGGCGAGAAAATGTACGAGTGCCCCGAGTGTGGGAAAAGCTTCACCCGGAGCTCAACGTTGACCACCCACCAGAGGACCCACACGGGAGAAAAACCCTACCAGTGCTGCGAGTGCGGGAAGCGCTTCAGCAAAAGGTCGAACCTCGTTAAACATCAGCGGCAACACACCGGAGAGAGACCATATCCATGTCCCGACTGCGGGAAAAGCTTCATACAAAGCTCAGATCTCATCGTCCATCAACGAACTCATACGGGAGAAAAGCCCTACCAGTGCTCGGAGTGTGGGAAACGCTTCAGCGTGCGATCCAAGCTGATTCAGCACTTGCGCGTGCACACGGGGGAGAGGCCGTACACGTGCAGCGAGTGTGGGAAGAGCTTTGGGCAGAGCTCACACCTTTCTGTGCACCAGAAAACTCACAGAGGAGAGAAATCGGTGCTCCAGGTGTGGAAGGTCATTCAGTGTGAGATCCTGCCTTGTTAAAGATCAGAAGCCACGCATATATAGAACATCTGAGAGCACACACTTTCTTCGAAGAACGTTTTGTAGGTGTGTTTGCATCTACGAAAGCTCGGAAAATCATTCAGTGAAAAAGAAACTCCATTAAAAATGAGCTGGTCTGCATGCAAGCAGGACTATTGAATATTTCAGAGCGTAGGTCAAGGAGGAAAAGAAGTTAATTGCTGCGTGTAGGGTCGGTGGGTTCACAAAGAGCGGTGGGCTTTGTACAGCCTGTGTGGGTCTCATATTTAAATAGGTCAGTTTGTCCCTGGGAAAAGTAGGTGTTTGGTGGTCCTCATCACGTTCCTCATGATGTTCAGCCAGTTGGTCGTGTCTGAACCCCTCCAAGTGATGCCGGTAGGGAGCTGGGTTTTGAGTGAAGGAACCAAATACTGGGAAACAAAACAAGAAACCACAACCCATGTGCGACTTGGGGGCTGCAGAGGTGGAACAAGCCGTACGTTTCCTGTTGTTTTGCTGCAGGAAGCCTCGGGCAGGCAGCATCCTCGCTGTGATCTGAGATGCTGCATGACGCAGGAGCAAATGGCATGGGCAGGCTCATGCCTGAACCCCTTAGGGTGGACTAGCTCTCCTTGCATCAGAAACAGCTTGGAAAGATTTTTCTGGAGCCATCCAAACCAGGACAACAAATGATGGGGACATCCCTAGCAGACGTAGCCCCAGTCTAGGGAGGGAAAGAGCCATCCCAGTGTGTCCAGATGCCTGGAGCTGCACTGTGAGGGTTAGAGGAAGAGGCACTTGCTATGGGCTGGGCGGGAGGATGGACATGCCCTCCAAGGGCAAGAACAAAGACTGTTAGAAATGTTTGGGTTTTCACCATGTGGTTGTTTGTTATTTTCCTCTATATTCCCCCAAAAAATAATTCCCAGAAAGCACAAAAGAAGGTTGTTTCTGCCGATAAAGATCCCTGCCTTCCTACAGGTGTCTGTTGTCTCTTGCATCCCTGAACATCTCATGATGTTTCACTCTACCGTGCAGCGAGGTGGAATGATTTTCACAGCACTGGTGAGATCACATCTGGGCACTGGGTCCAGTTTGGGGCTCTGCAGTGCAGTGAGCCCCGTGGATGCTCAGAGCAGGGCTACGGCCCTCCGGGCAGAATTACAGACACCACGAAGTCCCATCCAGCCTAAATTATTCCCCGATTATGTTCATAGCGACTTCAGGATGATTTCTAGTGTTTTTAATCCCATGGGGTCCCCCACCTCCCGTGGTGGGGGTACGCGTGGCGCTGGCGTGCATCCAGCAGCTAGCCACGTGAAGATGAGCCAAGGTTTTGCACAGGCGACCTCGGTGAGTCCAAGTTATATGGGACCGACCCAGCCCATCATGTTAAATCACCGTAGCGTGGACACCAGAAGCTGAGCGGTAACTTCTGTCCTTGCCTGAGGAACGCGTGGGAAGAAACAGCAAAAGGCACAAATCCCCCCCCAGCACCTCTCCCCCTCCATGACCCCGGCCGCTGCTCAGCCAGCAAATCCTTTCAGAGAATATTAACGAGAGGGAAAAAGAAAAAAAAAATTAAAAGAAAAAAAATTTAAAAGAAAAAAAGCCCCGAATCCCATCCGGGGCTGTTGGTAACCTCCGGAGCCTCCTTCCCCAGCTGCACCCCCCCAGCTTCAGGCTACCCCCACCCCACGCCACGGGATTTTCCTCCGCGGATCCACCGCGGCCGGGGATGCGCTGGGAGCGGGCGGCCGGGCCGGGGCCGGTGCGCAGGAAGGGGCGGGAGCAGCGCGGAGCGACCGAGGCTGCTGCGGGCAGACCGGGCAGGGGAAGGGGGGGGGGACGGGACACGGACACGGACACGACCGCTGCAGGTAGGAGACCGGCAGCACCGGGGGGGGTGCACGGGGGGATGCGGAGGGGCAGCCTGGGGAGCACCGGGAACGGTCGGGGGAGCATCACCGGGACGGCGGAGAAGTGACCGGGGGCTGTACGGGGTAGGGGGGGGCGCATCGGGACGGTGGAAGAGCGAACGGGAACAACACCGGGGGCAGCACCGGAGATGGCCGGGAGTAGGAACCGGGGTAGTACGGCCGGGGCGGTACCGGGAGCAGCCGCGGGGGGAACACCGGAGGCAGCCGGGAGTAGCACCGGGGGGGGGGGGGGGGGGGGGGGCAGCAGGGGGGATGCGGAGGGACGACCAGGGGCGACGGAGACGGCCCCGGGATCAGCAGCGGGGGCAGCACGGGGAGATGCGGAGGGGCGACCCGGGGAGCACCGGGGACGGCCGAGGGGCAGCACCGGAGGACGGCGGGGGCATCACGGGGGTCTCTGCCCGCCGTGCCTGGGTGCAAGGCCAAGGCTTGCTGGGTGCTTGCTGCCAGCGCAGCCCCCGTGGGTGATACTGCGGGGAGGGGGGGGCGGGGATCTCTGCTGATTCCAGCCCTTGGAGCAGGGGTGCCCTTTCCCAAAGCCACCTTGGATGGAGCGAGCTGAAGAGCTGCCGGACCCCGATCCCCAGGGGGGGAAAGAAGGGGAGACCCTGGGAGACCCCCTTGCAGGTGAGGAGCTCATTCCCTTGAGTCCCCTATGCCCCCCAGCTTTCACCCTCCCTCAAGCGATCGGGGTTGAGGTGGCAGAGCTCTGCTCTTGCCCTGCCTGTGCTTTTATTCACCATCCCCCACCGTGACGTGGTTTCCCTTCAAGAAATAAGACGTTGGTCTTGTTTTCAACCCGCAGCAGGACGTGCCGCCAGAAGAACGAAGGAAGAACCAAACCTGAAGCGAGAAAGTGCTGAGCGAGAGAGAGGGCACGGAGTCGCAGCAGCGAAACGGGAAGGAAATGTTTTGGAGAGCCCTCGGCGGGAGGCAGCTGCTGAGAGTGAGACAGGGCCAGAAGGGGATAAACTCATCCCTCACGAAAGAAACCAAAAGGTCCTCAAAGAATCCAAAGCCCAGTACAGAACCGCAACCAAGGAGAAAAAGTACACGTGCAACGAGTGTGGAAGGAGTTTTGGACAGAGCTCCAACCTTATCGTGCATCAGCGGATCCACACCGGAGAGAAACCTTATAAATGCCGTGAATGTGGGAAGTGCTTCAGGCAGAGCTCAAACCTCATCGTCCACCAGAAGACTCACACGGGAGAAAAGCTCTACGAGTGCCCCAAGTGCCAGAAGTGCTTCCCAGACAGGTCGCTGCTCATCCGGCACAAGAGGGTCCATGTAGGAGAAAAACCTTTTAAATGCCAACAGTGTGGGAAAAGCTTCATTCACCAATCGAGACTTCTTGTCCATGAGAAGGTGCACGTAGGAGAACAACTCTACCAGTGTCCCGAGTGCGGGAAATGCTTCAGGGACAAATCAAAGTTCCTCCAGCATCAGCGGCGGCACGTGGGAGAACGTCGCTACAAGTGCTACGAGTGCGGGGAGGAGTTCGGGCAGAGCTCGGACCTCAACCTCCATCAGAGGATCCACGTGGAGGAGAAGCTCTACCAGTGCTCCACGTGTGAGAAATGCTTCAAGGACAGGTCCACCCTCATCAGGCATGAGACGGTGCACACGGGAGAGAAACCCTATAAATGCCACGAGTGCGGGAAGAGGTTCACCCGCAGCTCGGACATCATCGTCCATCAGCGGACGCACACGGGGGAGAAACCCTTCGAGTGCTCCGAGTGCGGGAAGAGCTTCAGCCACCGGTCAAATCTTTTCCGACACCAGAGGATGCACACGGGGGAGAAGCCGTATAAGTGCGAAGAGTGCGGGAAGCAATTCGGGCAAAGCTCGGAGCTTATCGTCCACCAGCGGACCCACACCGGGGAGAAGCCCTACCACTGCTCCGAGTGCGAGAAGTTCTTCAGGGGGAGGTCAACCCTCTTCAGGCACGAGAGGCTGCACACGGGGATCAAGCCGTACGAATGCAGCGAGTGCGGGAAAAGCTTCGGGCAGAGCGGGGACCTCATTGCACATCAGCGTTTCCATACGGGTGAGAAGCCCTACCAGTGCTCCCAGTGCAGAAAGTTCTTCAGCAACAGATCCAGCCTTGTGCGGCATCAGCGGTTGCACGCGGGCGAGAAGCCCTACAAGTGCCACGAGTGCGAGAAGAGCTTCGGGCAGAGCTCGGACCTCATCGCCCACCAGCGAACCCACACCGGGGAGAAGCCCTACCCCTGCCCGGTATGTGGGAAGAGCTTCAGCAGGAGGTCCAACCTCATCGTGCATCAGAGGGTGCACAGAGGTCTTTGCAAGTGCCAGAAATGCGGGAGAAGCTTCCAGCCCAACTCACGTTTTGGCGTGGCGGTGGGGAAGGACTCTCTTCAGTGCCCCCAGTGTGCAGAGGGTTTCAAGGAGGGGTCAAACGCCATCGAACACCAGAGATAACGCTGGGGAGAAATGGCTTTGTAAGTGCTCAGAGCAGAGAAGGAGTTTTGGGAAGGGTTGAGATGTTGTATGTGAAAGAGAAAAAAAATCAGCGCTTCTCCTAGGTAAAATTCTTCATTTTTAAAGACTGCAAAAGTGGAAACCCCCTCCACACACAAATGATCTAAAGTAGGCTGATCAGTAAATAATACACTTTTTTTTTCCTAATTATTTCCTCTTAGTATTGAGTTTACTCAAAGGGCTTGATGTGTTGGTCCGTGATCCACTCACTCCCATCACTCCCCAGTCAAACCATCTGCTGTTTCAGGCTGTCCGTCATCCCATCATCATCTTTAAAGCTCTTCCTTAAGTCCTTTGATGTTTTTCAGGCTGGGTACCCATCAGCACCCCAAAGATACTGTAGAACTCTGTCTTCCTCTGCACATCCCTCCCTCTCCCATGTATGTATACACCCTCAATAAAAAAAAAAGGCCCTCTGTTTCTAAGGAATATCATGTTTTCCTTGGTATTTTTCTGCTAGCTAAATAGCTATGTATTAAATTTTTATTTGCTCCTGTGTGGCAGGGAGAAGTTACTGCTGTTAAAAAGCAAAGAGAGGAAAATTGCAAAGAGCTTCATAAAGATGTTGGTGACCAGGGGATGGGAGCTGACTGTTGATAATCTAAGAGAAAACAGTGAGATCTTGGTGAAATCATGATTGCAGTGTCCGGGAACCAGCCCAGGGCTGGTCCTTGACCCTTCCAGCTCTGCATCCTGGAGGAAAGCAAATTTTGGGGAAATTACACTTTCCCAACAGGCTTTTGGAGAGTTGGGTTTGGGGTTTTTTGAGGGAATAGGGTGGGGTTTTCTTGTTCCTGAGCTGGGGTTGAGCTTGGAAGCTGCTCAGATTTGGTTAGTGGAGCCAGAACAAGCTTTGGTGCAGGAAACTCCAACTAAAGCCTGACCACAACTGGGGAAACTGGTCTCTTTGGCCAGACAGTTTCTGCCTCGGTTCCCAGAAGAGCCAGAACAATGTAACCTACCCCAGATGACCACTGCACTGTTTTACAGAGCATCACGAGATCTTAACCCACAGGAGAATTATTTCTGCTGGATGTGTGGGTCATCTGGACAATGCACGTGACCCCATTTCCCCGAGGACCCTGGTGGGATAAAGATGGGACAATCGCCAGCGGGTGGTGACGAGAGCAGAGGCTAAGCTCAGAGCTGACCCAAGGATGGGGAAAAAAGGCAAAGGAGGTACCTGGGGACCACATTTCTGTTGTGGAAAGGACCTTCAGAAGAGGGATGCACACGAGCCGCGCAGCGAATGCCAAGTCCCTTCTGTGTGCTCACAAAAACACACATTATTTAGTAAATAGTTTTATGTTTTAAAGCATAGATACAAGTATTTTCTCCCCCATCCTTGCTGACTCCAATGTGGAACACACAGATCCCACACTTTCCATATGGCAGTGGCTGTTTCTTCTGTGCTTTTCCTTATAGATCCAGGAAGCTCTTGAGCTTTTTCTCCACCCTGTCTCTTTTTGTCCTCAGGGACGCCCTCTGGGTTGAATTATTCCAGGATTTCCTGCCGCTTAATTGTTCCAAATGCTATTTCTTCAGTGGGTACAGTGACGTGGAGAGTTACAACGCAGCAGCGTCTCATGCATGAGAAGGATTTAGCGTGTATTTATTTTTTCTCTCCCTTCAGACATCTCCAAGGACAGAAACACCCCACCACCACCACCACCCCCCCAGTAATCTGGGGGGTCTCACCACCCACATGATGAGTTGTGGGGGTTTTTTTCCCCGTTGGCATACTTTTCCCTTGGTGAAGCGTGGGAGCTCCATCACCTCTGCAACCCCCGCCACAACTCCCCAGAGTATTTTCAGTCATCCGCCCTGTGTTTGCCTTCTCTCTAGGTTCCAAAACCCCCATAAGAAGCCAGAGACACACCCAAAAAAAAAAACCAACCAAAAAACCCCCACAAACAAACAACCAGGAAAGAGTTTAATTTTTTTTTGCAAGGGGAACTTTTCCCAACTCTGTGCTGGGCCAGTGCTGAGCATCCCAGGGCTGGTGCCAGATCCAGAACCCTCTGCTCCTGCACTCCCCTGGTACCTACGGCCACCCCGGATGCCTGGGTGACCCCCACCTGCAAACACCTGGGTCCCCATCCCAGCTCATTGTACCCCCCACTGCTCCCAGCGTGGACCCCCGGGGTCGTTGGGGAGTGGTTTTTAGAGGGATTGGTGACCCCCTTCCCACCCAGGACCACCCTTTACCTGCTGCCACATGGCTCGGGACCGTGTGTGGCCTTAGCGGGACCTTGGCATCCCTCCTTGGTGACCCCCTGCCATCATGGATCATCTACAGGGGGATCCGCCCCGTCCTCTCACTGTAACCCACTGCCAGGTGGGGACATCACCAGGACATCAGACACACATCCCCAAATCCTCCAACCCCACTGTGGGGTTACCAGCCTGGTTCTGCTGGAGGAGCACCAGGCTCCATCTCAAGCCCAGATGTTCCCCCACCCCATGGGCTGCCCTCCTGGGTTGTCCTCCACCACATGGTCCTTTGATTCCAGCAGGATTGGTAGTGCTGGAGATGCTGGATGCCCACCATGGTCCAGGGGAACCATCCTGCACTGTGGGTATGGAGATGTAGGCGACAACCCCCTAATTTTGGGCCCAGGCATGAAAGTTTTGGACCGGTACCATCAGCGTAGCCTCTGGGCTATGCCACAGAGCAGCTTCAGGTGCACACTCCAGCCATAGGACCAGTACTGAGGAAGTACTGGGACCAGTTTAACCCCAGCGCAATGAGAAGAGAAGCAGGGAGAGGCAGGCACACGGGCACAGACGGTGCCCAAGATGTGGAGATGCCAGCATCTTCATCCCCAGACTGCCATGTCCTCCCAGTAAAACCCAACAGCCCCAGCATGGACCTCCCACTGGTGTTTCTCATGGTGACACATTTATCCCACCCAAGACACCAGCGCAGACGACTGTCCTGCAAACAACAATGATGACCCAGAGCATACCAGCAAAGGAAAGAAATGGGTTATTTATTGAACATTTGATATAAATCACCTCCGACGGTTTCCTTTTGGGACACCGATCCTTTCATGTTGTTTTTCTTTCACTGAAATCTCCTGTTTTTCCCTTGGATTGGGTGGAGCAGACACTCTCTCCACTCCCCAGCATCTACAGTGGAGATCTTTTGATTTTTCTCCACCGTTAAAAACATGTACACCTTCTGGAGAGAAAATGCTAATTCCTCTAACATTCCCCTAGTAATATAAAACTTCCTTAGATCTTTTTATCATATGCACAAATATCTAATACAAAAATAAAAATCTCCCTAGGAACAACCAACCCATTTTTTTAAGTCGAGGTTTAATGCATCGAGGCTGGACCTGCGATGGACACTTGGACAGGAGCTCAGCTAACCTTAAAAAAAAATCTAACAGCAAGATGTTGGAAAAAAGAGGGGATAGGGTAATAGAAGGGGTCTTACCAGGGACCAAACAGTTTGGACGAAGCTGCTGGAGGAGCAAAGTGAAGACTATTAAACGATCTACGCGATAATGTGAGGAATTAGGAGCAATTAGCCTTTTTCCATCACTGATGAACCCACGCTGTAGAGTTTAACTCTTTTCTTCCCCTGAGTAGTCTCCGATACACAAAAAAAGAGTTTAAATCTCACATGGGAGGATGTCCCACACTGCTCTTGTTTCTTCTGGTCTTGTGTGATCTTGGTGCCAAGTCAAGCCAAGCTGTTTCTCCTCTTCCAGGCACTTGGGAGGTTTTTTTTCTCCTCTGCTTCATCTCTGCCGGTCAAGGAGGTCTGATGCCTCCTCAAGGGGCTTTGCACACTCAGAGCACGGGGACGAGCCATCTCCCACGCCCATGTTGCCGGGAGCATCGGTGCTGGAGTCTTCCTCTGAGCTCTTCCCACATTTTGGGCGTTCTCCAGTTCTCCGTCCTCTGTGTCCCCGCTGATGGACGATGAGGCTGGATTTTCTGGTGAACCTCTTCCCACACTCGGCGCAGGGGTAGGGCTTCTCCCCGGTATGGGTTCTCTGGTGAGCAATGAGGTCTGAGCTCTGCCCGAAGCTCTTCCCGCACTCATGGCACTTGTAGGGCTTCTCCCCCGAATGCCATTTCTGATGTTTAACCAGGCTGGATTTATTGCAGAAGAACTTCCCACACTCGGAGCAGTGGTAGGGCTTCTCCCCTGTGTGGAAGCGTTGGTGGGTGATAAGGTCCCCGCTCTGGCCGAAGCTCTTCCCACACTCAGAGCACTCATAGGGTTTCTCCCCCGTGTGCAACCGCTCATGCCTGAAGAGTCCGTACCTCCCCCGGAAGGATTTTTCACACTGGGAGCACTGGTAGGGCTTCTCCTCGGTGTGCGTTCGCTGATGGATGGTGAGCTCCGACCTCCGGGCGAAGGTTTTCCCGCACTCGAGGCAGGTGAAGGGCTTCTCCCCCGTGTGTACAATCTGATGGGTGAAGAGATTGGACCGTTGGCTGAACCTCTTCCCGCACTCGGAGCATTCGAAGGGTTTCTCCCCCGTGTGAATCCGCTGATGGACGATGATGTCCGAGCTGCGGGTGAACCTCTTCCCGCACTCCAGACACTTGTAGGGCTTCTCTCCCGTGTGCACTCTCTCGTGCCTGATGAGGGTGGACCTGTCTTTGAAGAACTTCTCGCATGTTGAGCACTGGTAGGGTTTTTCCGCCATGTGGCTTTTCTGATGGGAACTGAGGTCCGAGCTCTTCCCAAACTCTTTTCCGCACTCTTGGCATTTAAAAGTCTTTCCTCCTCTGTGCAACCTCTGATGGCAAATGAGGTCTGACCTGTCCTGGAAGCATTTCTTGCAGTGGGAACATTCATAAAGACTTTCTTCTGCAAAGAAATGCCGATCCCCCTCACCCCAGGTGAATTCGCCCTTCTGCTCCATCCCCGGGCATCCCTCCATCCCCCGGTTGCTCTCAGAAGCTCTCCCATGGTTATTCCCTTCGGATTTTACCACCATTTCACCCACTTCAGCTCCATCAGGACATCCCTGCTCCATGCAGCATCCTTCATCCTCCCTCCGCATCCTGTCTCCTGCAGGGTTAAATGGAGGTTGAGTTACATTTTGCCCCAGGATGGGATGGTACGCGATATACATCAGAGACTGTTTCCAGGGACCGGTAAGGAGTCATGGGATGGAGGGTGACCGCGGAGGGATGATTTCCAAAGGACCACCCCACCGGTACGATCCTCGCCCGTTGGTGGGGTGAAACGAAGGCAATGCCTGGTGGCTCCTCTCCCACACCCCAATTTCTCACCTGTTTGGATGCACCCAGGGACACCCATCTCCTCTCTCGCTGTGGGACCAGGTGCCACCGTCTCTGCCTCTTCTTCCATCCAGAGGGTGATTTGGGGCTGGAAAGCCCTGTTTCGGGGGGGGGGCGGGGGGGGGCAGACACGCTGCAGGCAGCGCTCCCTCCCCCAGGAATGCTATGGCCAAATTGCGGGTGGGACGCCCGCTCTCCCCCAGGGTTAGGGGATTATTTTCCACGACCCTGTCGATTGCAATGAGATCTACCCCCGTCACCCAAAATCCTGCAGCCCCCTGAGCGAATCTTTATCCTCTCCTTGGGGCAAATGATGCTGCAGGTCGCCGGACCCGGGGGTTGGGGGATGCGGTCCCGTCCCCCGCCCCCCGACTGTACCAGCTGGTCCCCGGGATGCTCAGCCTGGCTCGGCCCCACTCTGCCCGCAGCAGATGCGGCCGTTCCGTGTTGCTGGCCGGGTTGCTGTGCTGAGGCACAGGAAAAAGCCAGGGGGGAGGTGGGGCGGGACAGTTCCGGCTGTGCTGAGGCTGTTTGGGAAATGTCTGTGCTTATTTAGCAGATCCCTTCATCGCTGGGCACTCTCCCTGCCTTGGCTGCAGATGGGAGAGGAGATGGGGACCGGCAAGATGCATCCCTGCAAAAAAAATATCTGGGAGGATGAAAACACGATAAAGGCTCTTCCGCTGCCTCGCTGCGGCAAAGAGAGAGGGCTGCAACAGGGCTTTGGGATTTTGTTCCGTATGGCATTCCCCATAACCCTTGGTTTTCTGGAAGTGATGGGAATTGATGGTGTTTTCCCTGTCCCAAACGTCTTGAGGTTGGGACCTCAAGACGGGGGCAGTTTGCTTGATTCCCAGCCTGCAGGATGGCCTCACCTGCGCCAGTTGGGCTGGAAATGAGCTGATTTCTTTAACTCCTCTCCTGGGGGCATGCCGTCGAGCATAGGCTGGAACAAAAGCATCGCTGTGCCCCTCAGCAATGCTCCAAGGGGGTCGGAGCACTGCCCATCTCCGTTGTACCCTTTGCTGCTTGCACACAGCTTTAATAACTGGCTTATTTCCCACCCCACCACCTTTGCAGTGCCCATCCCACCCAGCACCTTGCACCCTCTCCCCAGTCCCTGCAGCACCTGGGCTGGGGCTGCCCGTGGGACCCGGAGCAGAGTTTTGCAGGGCAGTGGGGTGCTGAGCAGTGCGATGCAGTGGGGTGCTGGTCAAAGCACGCTGAACAAGTTGGAAAAGACCTTTAAGATCATCGTGTCCAACCATAAACCTGACACTTCCAAGTTTACCACTGAACCGTGGGGGCTTCGTTCTGCTCCCTGTCCCTTGTCTTCCAGCTCAGGGGGCTGGGTACCCCGAGAACAACTGGTCTTACTGCTAAAAACTGAGGCAAAGAAGGCACTAACTACCTCAGCCTTTACCTCATCCTCTGTCGCTATGTTTCCCTCCGCACCCAATAAAGGATGGAGAGTCTCCTTAGCCCTCCTTTTGTTGTTAATGTATTTATAGAAACATTTTTAATTGCCTTTAATGACAGTAGCCAGATTAATCTCTGGCTTAATCTAGTTGCATTTTGGTCCTACTCATTTTGTCCCTGCATAACCTACATCTTGTGGACCCCTTGAGTTGCCTGCCCAATCTTCTGGGGGGTTCACGGGGGTCTGTGGGGATGCACCGATAGCAGGGTATGGGTAAGGGGGTAGTGGAGGGGCCATTCCCAGCTGTGAGGGGGTCCAGGAGGAGGAGGGAGGTATCGTGCCCAGCCCCAGGTAGATTTAACACCCAGTCCCTGGTCCCACAAGCTTCTCACTCCACAGTGCCCATCTCGAGTTCAACATCAAACTCCAGAGCAATAGCAGCAGCCACAGCCATCAATATTGCTAAATATCCCCCTAAAAGAGCCCCAGCTGGGGAAAGTCTTTCTCCACTCAGAAGGTTCCTCTGCTGCTGCACCTAAAGCCACTCGGTTACCAAGGTGCTTTCACACACTCAGCCCCATCCCCAGAAGCAGCAACGAGCCGCAGCCGCCTGTCCCGAGTGCCCAGCGAGGAAGGGGATCAGGGAAAGACAACTCAGTCTTGGTCCCAACAGGATTGTGTGGTGGAGAAGGATGCTGAGAGAGCAGGGGCATCCTGGGGACACGGGGTGCTGGCAAAGTTTGGGGGTGCCCAGAAGGAAGAGAAGGGGGTGCCTGAGTTGTGAGTGCCCCCCGCCTCCGCCCCCCACTGCCCGTGCTCATCCTGCAGGGAGCTGCCCCCAGGCTCCTGCTCCAAGCACTGCTCCAACTGCGCTGGCTGCAAATGGCCTTCCCGGGCAGGCAGGAATCAGGACAAAAAGCCCCCAGGAACCAGCACGGCCAGACTCCATGGTCACCCCCAAAGCTTTATTGAAGGCCACGGTGCTGTGCCTGGGCAGGGTGGGCTTGGGCAGGGCCGAGAGGGACATGTGCTGCTGCGGGATGGAGGAGAGGAGAGCGGGCAGTGTCTGCAGCAGGGCAGGGGCTCTGCTCTGGACTTCTTCATGGCCACAGCTGCTTTGGGGTGTGGCTACAAGGACAGACAAGAGCTGGTGACATCCCACAGCCGGTCCCCAGCACCTCTGGGCAGGGGAGAGGGTCCAGTCCTGCACTGACATCCCCAAGCTGCCCACCCTGCCAGGCACATCGCCTTGGGCTTTCCCAGAGCCAGGGGACGCAGGGATGGAGAGGATGGGCAAGGAGGGAAAGGGCCGAGCACAGAGCAGACAGGACAGGACACCACACTGTGACAGATCTCATGGAGACTCACGCTGCACTGCTGCCTCTTGTTACTCTAGAAAGCAAAAACAAAGCAATTTGTCATAGAGGGGACAGCTTCTCATCCCATGGTGTCTCCAACAGGAGGAGGCAAAGCTATGGCAGACCACCAACTCCTGTTTCTTAGGGAGTTGAAAAAGACCCTCATACCCAAGGAATGGCTCCCTGCCAGCCTATCCCCTCGTCAGCCCACCCAGGCACTCTGGAGTTCAGCCGTAACGTCAGGAGCCATCCAAACCCATGTCCCTCCCGGGGGGGCTCCTTTGACGGGAGGTTTTGCTGGGGGAAGGGGCCCGAAGGACTCACCCAGCTCTCGGGACTGCAGCACTGAAAAGCAAAGGCAGAGGAAGAGGGGGTCAGGACAGCAGCTGGCTTCATCCCTGGGAACATCTCAAGAGGGTCTCTTGCACCTTCCCACCAGACAGACCCTCTGGCAGTGCTCCCTGTCCTCCCACCCACACCCCATCGTGTCCTTGTCCCCTTCCTTCCTTTGCCCAAAGAGCTTTTTGGTGAAGGCAAAACATTCTTCTGACACCACTTACCTTTCCTTCTCCACAGATAAGCACCGAGGCCAAGGAACACAAATGAAAGCACGAGGAATGCACCCACACCAACCATCCAGGGATGAGCATTGTAGAAAAAGGGAGCTGAGAAACAAGAACATCAGCAGGAAAAGGGATGGTTTTACAGTCCCGTCTTTGAGCAGAAGAACAAAAAGACAAACGCCCCAAAGCTCTAGCTCACAAGCCCCTTGTCCTGGGAGCCCTGGCCTCAAGGGGACATAGTCCTCTCTCTCCCCTGCACATACCAATGCTCACCTGAAGCACACAAGGCTCTGGTTCTCTCGTGCACTAAAACTGATGTGAAGGTGCACACCCCTCCGTGCCCCCACACCTTGCACTGGGAACCCCAGATGAAAGCTGCTCAAAGCACCTGAGATGTGCAGGGATGTCTCCTGCTCCTGGTTAAGGCGGCTGTTCCTGACCACGCAGGACCAGTTCCCATCTCTGTTCCCATCAGTCACAACGATGACATCTTCAATGTCAAACAAGCCCCTGTCATCAGAGGAGTATCTCTGGGACACTGAGGGCAGATGCTGTCCCTCAGGATCTTTCCACAGCACCTCCGGTTGTGGGTACCAGCCGGCCGATCGACACACCACCCGGATGCCTCCGTCCTCGTAAGCCTCCAGGGAGAGCTGAGGGACCGAGCCTGTGGCTGGGGAAGAGCCCGTGGTTGGGGTCAATCAGGGATGGACTCAACTCAAAGGCGATGACCAAATCTGATACCAGACACATCGCAGGTCCCCCCGGGGCTGCAGGACCGACCACCAAAACCTCCGCAACTTGTGCAGGAACCACAGAGCATTGATGACAAATGACCCCACATCTCCCACAAAACAGCCCGGCAGAGCAAGACCAACAGCGTCAGGTCCCAGCCTTGGCTTGGCTGGCAGCCCCAGCTCTCAGCCCAGGGAGTTGCTCAGCACCTCGTCCCCAGGGCCTTCACCACATCACCAGCACACCCTTCACAGACACCACGCACACCCAGCAAAGCCACCGCAGCCATGCGGCTCTGCCCCAAAACCACCTCCAGCACCACCTGCGTGCTCCCTCCTGGGCAGGCACTGCAGGCAACAGCCCCCTCGCACCCCACCTCTTTCAACGCCTCCTCTCCTGCGGCACCTCATCCACACACCTGAGGATGGGACAGAGCTCTGGGAGGGACACACAAACCCAGGGACACCCGCACCAGCCCCTGCAAACACCGCACCCACCACAAACCTGACACCTCCACATCCACCGTAGCTTCTCCATAAGAGGCACCATCTCTCACAGTGCAGACGTACTGACCATCATCAGAGGGTCTCAACTCAGAGATTCGCAAGTCCAGGCGTCCGTGGGAGAGACCATCTCTGACCAACTCTGTCCTCCCAACATATTCCTCCATCTGCTCCCCATACAGGTCCTCTCCGTTTCGGTAGTGGTGCACCGTTTCAGAGAATGGATGCCGGATCCACCTGATGTCCAAGCTCCGAGCATCCACGCTGGGGGACGAGTGACATGGCAGCACGACATCCTGTCCCACGGTGACATTGAGAGGGTGCTCTGGTCCCACCACACTGAAGTCAGCTTGGTGATGGAGAAGGACACAGAGACACGGAGATTGCACCTACGTTAATTTAGGGGCGTTGCATGGCAAGGGGCGAGCTTGGCGTGACCTTGGTGCACGCTCCATCCCACGGGCGTTGCTTTGCCCTCCCCATGGTCCAAAGAGAGTGGAGAAAGTGGAGAGGGAGTGGGAGGACTGGAAGGAGAAGGAGGTTTCCTGGGAGCGGGAACGTGCTCCAGAAAACGACTTCCACCCCAGCCAGCCCTGCTGCAAGCCAGAAACGTTTGAGGGGAGCGCTGCAGGAGGGGACCGAAGGTGCCCCCAGGGCAAGGGACGTATTGCAGAAAGAGCCCAAGGCAAAGCCAAACCCATGCGGGGCCCAGCTCTGGGCTGGGGTCCCCCCACCCCACGGCAGCTCCCCTGCCCCACAGCTGCCACCCAGAGTGGGCAAACCCCCCCTCCAGCCCTGCAGGATCCCTACCTGATCCCAGCCACAGGACGTGGAGAGTCACCAAATAACTCAGGAGGCTCCCGGGGCTCGCGGGGAGCCACATCTGTGTCCGGAGCTGGAGAAGAGGGAGGGGAAGGGAGGCAGAGGGAGGGCGATGGGGGGTTACAGCTGGTGGAGAGGGGATGGGGAAGAAGGGCTGCACGTGCCCCCAAAGAGGCTCCAGAAATCCCACCAAACCACCTGCACCAGCACCCCCATGGCAGCAGAACAAACCGTTGCTCCAGGGCAGGACGGGACCGCACACAGCTCCCCAGTGCAGGCCCCTGCTCTGCCCCACTCCCCCTCACCAGCATTTCTTCCAAATCCCTGACAAGACTCTAAAGGAAAGGAAATATTCTAAATCCCCTGCAGAAAGAAAAGTCACTCACCGGATAGGCATAAGCTGCGGGAGGCACCAGGCTGCCCAATAAATCCAACCTTTGTCTAGTTTCAGGTGCAGAATTCCTGCCTGTGGGGTGACTTCAGGGTCCATCCTCCAGGCAATGACCTGAGGTTTCACAACCACATACCAAGGTCCACGGTCATAAAATAAATGTCCAACAACGTCCCAGGCACAAAACCGCAAAGGGAAACCAACAGCCTCCCCATTCCCGCCTGGATGGGAGCTGCTGAAGGTGGCTTTTCCCAGAGCTGCACCTCTCCCGGCAGCCTGTGCTGGGGAACAGCTCTAGGACAGGTTTGGCACCCAGAAATACCTGTTTCCTTTCCCAAAAAGGGCTGATTGTCTTGTGCATGACCACTGTCACTGAAGCAAGGAGGAAACCCCCAACCAGACCCCGGTGAATTGTCCCCCTGAGCCAGTTGCACTGGGTCCATCTCTTGGGGTTCTTTGGTGTTTCAGGACATTGGTCTGTTCTGGAGTGAAAGGCAGGAGCCCCTCAGTCTTGGGAAAGAAGAAAGGAGAAAAAGAAAGGCAACAGAAGGCTGTTTGTTGGGGGTGATGGTGCAAAACTTGGAGCTTTGTTGTGATGTTGGGCCATCCAGGAGGAGCCCAGCAGTGTCCCTGCAGCCCGACAACAGTCGGGAGCTCGTGGGAAGTGGGGGAGAAGGGGACAAGATGAGGGGTGAGGGGGGTCTTGAAGTGTTGGGACATGCCAGCTGTGCCCTGTGCCTTTGCCCTGTCCCCTCGGGGACCTCAGATCGCAGGGGAGGACGTGTCCCCCGCTGTGCCCACCCTCCCATCCCCATGCAGGGGCAGCCCATCCCCAAGAGCAGGGGTGCAGGGGGATGCGAGGGGCTGGGCCCAGAGCAGGGTATGGGTACGGGGTGCCTGGGGCCATTCCCAGAGCTGGGTGTTGAGGGATATTAGTTGTTTAATATAAATAAATAGATTTTAATTAGATAGTATTACTTAGGATTATAATCAGGTGTGATTTGTGCTGCTAGCTTAGCTTTGCTTGGCGTGAGTGGATAGATTTGCTGAAACCCTTAGGCCTCGATCGAAGTATTTTTCTCAGTAATTTTCAGTGTAATTTACAGTGCTGCGTTTACTCTTTTAGTGTCAGAATGTGTTTTGATATCACGACAATGTCTCGGTAGTGTTTTCCCAAGTCTGGGACTCCTCAGTTCGCCATCTTCCACCAGCAAGGGGAGGGGCACAAGGAGTGTAAACCAGAAGACCAAGAGGCTCCTACCTTCGGGGAAAACTGTGGAAACTGCAGGTCAACAAGACAAGGGGCTGCCTGCCTGGACACAGAAGAAGAATCCAACTAGATGTTAGACAACCCCAGACCAAAAATCATCGTTGGATGTCGCATAAAAGGGCACAAGTCGGATGTGTGGCTGAGGGAGGCCCTCCCGTTGAGTCACGAGGTTCAGAAAGGACCCCCTTGCTTTCTAAACTCCTTCTCAGAGAGGAGCCTAGGTGTGGCTGGGTCCAGTCTTAGTCCCAGACTTGGTCAACGGTTCATGTCCAAAGGATTATGTATGTGGCCACCTATCAGAGTCAACGTTTGCCTGTCGGAGCCCTGCCAAGGACTTTCATGGAAACAGTTTTGCAAAGGTGGAAAGATAGGTAATTTCTTGAGGCAACAGATATAAAAAGTTCAGAATTGCCATTGATAAATACACTTACTGCAAAAATTCTGAGGCCAAGTTAATAGTTCAGCGCTTTTGTTAATGACAATTTTCCCGGGGTAACATCTGACATAGTCGGAGGCACAAGTCCTACCAAAGAGGCGTCCCTGCTTGGGGAGGAGAGAGGTCCAGGCTCATCCACCCGTCCAGATAGTTGGGAGTTCTTGTCCTCAAAATGGAGGAGTCTAAACACCAGATTTACACTTTCGGTGTGGTGGGCCAAGCCTTAACAAGGCTTGTTGCGCAGTTGATGCAGGGGGAGGAGCGGAGAACAAAGGTGTTCAGTACAGAGGAGTGGGGCGTCTGTTCAGCTTTGCCGAAGTAACATTGGGCTGTGAAGCCTCCCCTCACCCCAGGCATCACTCAGTTGATTGAGGAGTAGACCGTCAGGCGCCACATTTGTCAAGATGAGCAAGTTGCTCGTCCCTTGCCGTTGTTCAGGTCCAGCACTTACCAGCACAAGATAACCAAGGTGCCCGATCGGCGCTTTCACTCACGTCAGACCCCGCTACTTTCTGCCGACTCATAGTGACCCCGTACTCGGCACCAACAAGCCCGGCCAAGGCCGGTGTCCCACACTGGATTAAAGGAAGCATGGACAGTGCGTGGAGAGCGTGTGAGGGGTGGGTGCATGAGTCCCAAGGGTACAGTTGCCCCGGGATTTCTTTGGTTTGGGTTCCTCTCTTTGCAGGCACCCAGCCTGGGCTGATCCTGCTGCTGCACCTTTCAATCAAATTCATTATTTTGTGAAATCGACACCTGAGACTCTACTGCAGGAAACCTAGGGTCGAGCCTGAAGAAGGAGGAAGCGTGCCCAAAAATAAGTGTGTGGGTATGTGTGTGTGCACGCGAGCGACACCATGCAAGGGGTGTGAACGCTCGGGCAGCAGCTACTGCTTTAACATGGGGAGGGGGAGCAGGGTGAGCCCCATCTGCCCCAGGGCTGTCGGGGAGCCCGGACCCAGCTCTGGGGGGGTTCGGGAGCAGCAGAAAAGGGGGGGGGGGGGGCAGAAAGAGGGCTCGTAACCCCCCCCGGGTCGGTACAGCTGGGGTCCCATCCCCAGCCCCATCCATCCTCCGCCTGTTACCTGTGCGGCGGTGGCAGCATCACCAGGAGTGGCTCTGAGCATCGGTACCGGCTCCGAGCAGACAGGCTGCCTGGGCTCCGCTTTGTTCTCGGTTCCCGCAGCCCTGGCCCCTTCCTGAGCGTCCCCCACCCCTTCCCGTACCCTGCCGGGCTTGGTCACCCCAGGCCCCCACTCCCAGCACCCTCCCAACCCATCCACCCCGTCCCACCACACCCCACGCCATCCCATCGCTCCCGGCTCTGCTGCAGCACCAAACCCCACAGCAGCAGCAGCCACAGCCATCAATATTGCTAAATATCACCCTAAAAGAGCCCCAGCTGGGGAAAGTCTTTCTCCACTCAGAAGGTTCCTCTGCTGCTGCACCTAAAGCCACTCGGTTACCAAGATGCTTTCGCACACTCAGCCCCATCCCAAAAAGCAGCAACGAGCCGCAGCCGCCTGTCCCGAGTGCCCAGCGAGGAAGGGGATCAGGGAAAGACAACTCAGTCTTGGTCCCAACAGGATTGTGTGGTGGAGAAGGATGCTGAGAGAGCAGGGGCATCCTGGGGACAGGGGGTGCTGGCAAAGTTTGGGGGTGCCCAGAAGGAAGAGAAGGGGGTGCCTGAGTTGTGAGTGCCCCCCGCCTCCGCCCCCCACTGCCCGTGCTCATCCTGCAGGGAGCTGCCCCCAGGCTCCTGCTCCAAGCACTGCTCCGACTGCGCTGGCTGCAAATGGCCTTCCCGGGCAGGCAGGAATCAGGACAAAAAGCCCCCAGGAACCAGCACGGCCAGACTCCATGGTCACCCCCAAAGCTTTATTGAAGGCCACGGTGCTGTGCCTGGGCAGGGTGGGCTTGGGCAGGGCAGAGAGGGACATGTGCTGCTGCGGGATGGAGGAGAGGAGAGCGGGCAGTGTCTGCAGCAGGGCAGGGGCTGTGCGGGGCTGCGGTGGGGATGGAAGGGGGGCAGAGGGTCTAGGAGATGCTGTCCCTCAGGCACAGCTGGGTTTCCTCTGTCCCCACCCAAAACCAGGGTCGGATGAGCTCTCCCTTGAAGGAGGCTGGTGGGAAACTGAAGATCTCGACCCCACTCTTGGCATCGATGAAAGTCACCAGCCCCTGCGTGCAGTCCAGACAGACCCAGAGTCTCCTGGGGACCCGGCCCAGGGAGGTGGGAGGAGAGGTGAGAGACATAAACTGCCCATTCAAGTCCTCCACTCCCCAGATCCCTTGGTAAGGGCTCAGGTAGAAAACCCCCTTCCTGTCCACAGAGTCCCTGGCCACCCCCACAGCCCACCAGGAATCACCTCCCACCTCCCCCTTCACCTCCACCTCCCAGCAGTGCCTCCCCTCCCTGAACCCCTCCTGGCCCAGCACACAGCGTTGATACATAAATCTCTCCGGGGTGTCGGGCAGTTCCTGCCGTGCTCTTCCCCTTCTCACACTTCTCCCATCCGCTGACAGGACAAGTTCAGGATGAGCCGAGTTTGGATCCAGGGTCACCACGTCTGCAGGGGACAGGAGGAGGCAGAGCCTCAGGGGCAGAGCTGCGTCCTGGGCAGGGTTTGAGCCCCCTGGGGCCAGGCTCTGCCCCGCGGGGCACCACACGGGGCATCTCCTTCCTCCGAGAGATGCCCATCACGGGGCCGGCCCCAGCACGGCCACGGCCCAGCTGGGTCCCCTGGGAACAGGCACCGGTGGGGCTGCAGCCCCAGCAGGGAGGAGCAGGGTGGGGAGGCAGTGGCTGGGTCTGGGCAGTGCACGGGCTGTCAGGGGGTGGGAGAGGGCTCCTCTTGGCCCCAGGGATGCCACTCACAAGGGCTTGGAAAGGCAAGAAAAGGGGGTGGAGAACAGGCTCGTGCCCTGGTCTGGGGGGGTCTGAGTCCCCAAACACACCCAGGCACGGCCAGTCCCATGCACTGCCCAGCCCAGATGCCCCTTGCACACAAGGAGAGGGAGGAGAACCACCCAGAAGGGCACTAAAATACGGGATTACCTGGATTGTTGGGAAGCAGAAACTTTCTCCAGGCTACAAGGAGAGACAAGAGCTGGTCACATCCCACAGCCGGTGCCCAGCACCTCTGGGTAGGGGCGAGGGTCCAGGCGTGGGCTGGTGTCCCCGAGCTGCCCACCCTGCCAGGCACATCGCCTTGGGCTTTCCCAGAGCCAGGGGATGCAGGGATGGAGAGGACGGGCAAGGAGGGAAAGGGCTGAGCACAGAGCGGACAAGACAGGACGCCACACCGTGCCACAGCTCACAGAGACTCACATTTCAGTGCTGCATCTTGTTCCTCTGGAAAGCAAAAACAAAGCAATTTGTAATCAGAGAGGACAGCTTCTCATCTCATAAATGCTTATGAAGGAGCAGGCAGAGCGCGAGCAAATGCACAACTGCTTCATTTTTGGGAGTACAAAAAGCCCCCCAAACCCAGGAATGGCTCCCTGCCAGCCTGGTCACGTCCCATGGCTGGTGCCCAGGGCTCTGAGCAGGGGAGAGGGTCCAGCCCTGGGCTGGTGTCCCCCAGCTGCCCACCCTGCCAGGCACATCGCCTTGGGCTTTCCCAGAGCCAGGGAATGCAGGGATGGAGAGGATGGGCAAGGAGGGAAAGGGCCCAGCACAGAGCGCCTGGGAAAAGACCCCACGCTGTGCTGGAGCTCATGGAGACTCACCCAGTGCTGCATCTCGTTCCTCTGGAAAGCAAAAACAAAAACAATAAGTAATCACAGGGGACAGCTGCTCATCCCATATATGCACCCACTGGAGCACACATAGCTCAGGCAGATGCCTTAATTATTCCTTTTGGGGAGCACAAAAGACCTCTAAAGCCGACAAATGGCTCTCTGCTAGAGCAGTCATGTCCCATAGCTGGTAAAGACATAACAAGACATGGAGAGAGGGGACAACCCTGGGCTGGTCTCTCAGAGCTGCCCACCCTGCCAGGCACATCGCCTTGGGCTTTCCCAGAGCCAGGGGATGCAGGGATGGAGAGGACGGGCAAGGAGGGAAAGGGCTGAGCACAGAGTGCACCAAGGAGAGGACCCCCCCATTGCTGTGCTGGAGCTGATGGAGACTCACCCAGTGCTGCATCTCGTTCCTCTGGAAAGCAAAATCAAAATCACTAGAGTGGTAGAGAAGGGACACCTCCTCATCCCATGGCTGCTCCTGCTGGAGCAGGCAAAGCTCAGGCAGACCCCCAAACTGCTTGTTTGGAAGTGGGACAACACCCCCAGACCCCAGGAATGGCTCCCTACCAGTCTGGTCACGTCCCATGGCTGGTGCCTAGGGCTCTGGGCAGGGGAGAGGGTCCAGCCCTGGGCTGGTGTCCCCGAGCTGCCCACCCTGCCAGGCACATCGCCTTGGGCTTTCCCAGAGCCAGCAGATGCAGGGATGGAGAGGACGGGCAAGGAGGGAAAGGGCTGAGCACAGAGTGCCCACGACAGAACTAGAAGCCATGCCACAGCTCATGGGGACTCACCCACTGCTACATCTCGTTTCTCTGGAAAACAAAAACAAAAGTAATATTTAATCAGCAGAGACAGCTTCTCATCCCATGGCTGCTCGTGCAGGAGCAGGATGAGCTCAGGCAGACCCACAACTCCTTCTTTTTGAAGAGTGGGAAAAGACCACCTTGGTCCTGGGAATGACTCTGTGCCACCCAGGTCACGTCCCATGGCTGCAGCCCAGGACTCTGGGCAGGGCAGAGGGGACAAGCTTGGGCTGCTCTCCCCCAGCTGCCCACCCTGCCAGGCACATCGCCTTGGGCTTTCCCAGAGCCAGGGGATGCAGGGATGGAGAGGATGGGCAAGGAGGGAAAGGGCTGAGCACAGAGCTCCTGGGACAGGACCCCACACCATGACAGAGCTCATGGACACTCACTCATCAGTGCTGCATGTTGTTTTCCTGGAAAGAAAAAAAAAAAAAAGAAGTGATTCGATGGGACAAGTTCTCATCCCATGGCTGCTCCTGCACAAGGAAACAGAAATCAGGAACATCCCAATTCCTTCTTTGTGGGGATTTGGAAAAGACCCTCAAACCCCAGGAATGGCTCCCTGCCAGCCTATCCCCTCGTCAGCCCACCCAGCACTCTGGAGTTCAGCCATAACTTCAGGAGCCATCCAAACCCACGTCCCTCCCAGGGGGGCTCCTTTGACGGGAGGTTTTGCTGGGGGAAGGGGCCAGAAGGACTCACCCAGCTCTCGGGACTGCAGCACTGAAAAGCAAAGCCAGAGGAAGAGGGGGTCAGGACAGCAGCTGGCTTCATCCGTGGCAACATCTCAAGAGGGTCTCTTGCACCTTCCCACCAGCCAGAGATAGTCTGGCCGTGCTCCCTGTCCTCCTGCCCACATCCCGCCATGTCCTTCTCCCCTTCCATCCTTTGCCCAAAGAGCTTTTTGGTGAAGATAAAACATTCTTCTGACACCACTTACCTTTCCTTCTCCACAGATAAGCACTGAGGCCAAGGAGCACCACTAAAAGCACGAGGAGCACAGCCACACCAACCATCCAGGGACGGGCATTGTGGAAAAAGGGAGCTGAGAAACAAGAACATCAGCAGGCAAAGGGATGGTTTTACAGTCCCGTCTTTGAGCAGAAGAACAAAAAGACAAACACCCCAAAGCTCTAGCTCACAGCCCCTTGTCCTGGGAGCCCTGGCCTCAAGGGGACATAGTCCTCTCTCTCCCCTGCACATACCAATGCTCACCTGAAGCACACGAGGCTCCGGTTCTCTCGTGTGCTAAAACTGATGTGAAGGTGCCCAGCCCTCCCGTGCCCCCACACCCCACACCTTGCCCCGGGAACCCCAGATCAAAGCTGCTCAAAGCACCTGAGATGTGCAGGGACGTCTCCTGCTGCTGGTTAAGGCGGCTGTTCCTGACCACGCAGGACCATTTCCCATCTCTGTTCCCATCAGTCACAACGATGACATCTTCGATGTTAAACAGGCCCCTCTCATCTGAGGAATGTCTCTGGGAGACCGAGGGCAGATGCTGCCCGTTGGGATCTTTCCACAGCACCTCTGGTCGTGGGTACCAGCCGGCCGATCGACACACCACCCGGATGCCTCCGTCCTCATAAGCCTCCAGGGAGAGCTGAGGGACCGAGCCTGTGGCTGGGGAAGAGCCCATGGTTGGGGTCAGTCAGGGATGGACTCAGCTCAAAGGCAACAACTGAATCCAATAACAGACACATCACAGGTCCCACCAGAGCTGCAGGACCGACCACCAAAACCACCCCAACTTATGCAGGAACCACAGAGCATTGATGACAAATGACCCCAGATCTCCCACAAAACAGCCTGGCAGAGCAAGACCAACAGCGTCAGGTCCCAGCCTTAGCTTGGCTGGCAGCCCCGGCTCTCAGCCCAAGGAGCTGCTCAGCACCTTGTCCCCAGGGCCTTCACCACATCACCAGGACACCCTTCACAGACACCGTGTACACCCAGCAAAGCCACCGCATCCCTGCGGCTCTGCCCCAAAACCACCTCCAGCACCACCTGCGTGCTCCCTCCTGGGCAGGCACTGCAGGCAACAGCCCCCTCGCACCCCACCTCTTTCAACGCCTCCTCTCCTGCGGCACCTCATCCACACACCTGAGGATGGGACAGAGCTCTGGGAGGGACACACAAACCCAGGGACACCCGCACCAGCCCCTGCAAACACCGCACCCACCACAAACCTGCCACCTCCACATCCACTGTAGCTTCTCCATAAGAGGAACCATCTCTCACAGTGCAGACGTAATAACCATCATCAGAGGGTCTCAACTCAGAGATTCGCAAGTCCAGGCGTCCACGGGAGAGACCATCTCTGACCAACTCTGTCCTCCCATCATATTCCTCCATCTGCTCCCCATACAGGTCCTCTCCGTTTCGGTAGTGGTGCACCGTTTCAGAGACCTGGTGCCGGATCCACCTGATGTCCAAGCTCCGAGCATCCACGCTGGGGGACAAGTGACATGGCAGCACGACGTCCTGCCCCACGGTGACATGGATATATTCGTCTGGTGCCACAACTCTGAAGTCAGCTTGGTGATGGAGAAGGACACAGAGACACAGAGATTGTGCCTACGTTAATTTAGGGGCTTTGCATGGCAAGGGGCGAGCTTGGCGTGACCTTGGTGCACGCTCCATCCCACGGGTGTTGCTTTGCCCTCCCCATGGTCCAAAGACACTGGAGAAAGTGGAGAGGGAGTGGGAGGACTGGAAGGAGAAGGAGGTTTCCTGGGAGCAGGAACAAACTCCAGAAACCGACCTCCACCCCAGCCAGCCCTGCTGCAGCCAGAAACGTTTGAGGGGAGCGCTGCAGGACGGGACCGAAGGTGCCCCCAGGGCAAGGGACGTATTGCAGAAAGAGCCCAAGCGAAAGCGAAATCCATGTGGGGCCCAGCTCTGGGCTGGGCTCCCCCACCCCACGGCACCTCCCCTCCCCAATAGCTGCCCCCCAGAGTGGGCAAAACCCCCCTCCAGCCCTGCAGGATCCCTACCTGATCCCAGCCGCAGGACGTGGAGAGTCACCAAAGAACTCAGGAGGAGCCACATCTGTGTCTGGAGCTGGAGAAGAGGGAGGGGAAGGGAGGCAGAGGGAGGGTGATGGGGGGTTACAGCTGGCGGAGAGGGGATGGGGAAGATGGGCTGCACCTGCACCCAAAGAGGCTCCGGAAATCCCACCAAACCACCTGCACCAGCACCCCAACGGCAGAACAAACTGTTGCTCCAGGGCAGGACAGGACCACACACGGCTCCCCAGTGCAGGCCCCTGCTCTGCCCCACTCCCCCTCACCAGCATTTATTCCACATCCCTGAAAAGACTCTAAAGGAAAGGAAATATTCTAAATCCCCTGCAGAAAGAAAAGTCGCTCACCGGATAGGCATGATCTGCGGGAGGCACCAGGCTGCCCAGTAAATCCAACCTTTGTCCAGTTTCAGGCACAGAATTCCTGCCTGTGGGGTGACTTCAGGGTCCACCCCCCACACAATGACCTGAGGTTTCACAACCATGTATCAAAGTCCCAAGTCATAAAATAAATGTCCAACAACGTCCCAGGCACAAAACAGCAAAGGGAAACCAACAGCCTCCCCATTCCCGCCTGGATGGGAGCTGCTGAAGGTGGCTTTTCCCAGAGCTGCACCTCTCCCGGCAGCCTGTGCTGGGGAACAGCTCTAGGACAGGTTTGGCACCCAGAAATACCTGTTTCCTTTCCCAAAAAGGGCTGATGATTGTCTTGTGCATGACCATTGTTGCTGAGTGACGTGGTTTAGCCCCAGCCGCTCGCTCACTCCTCCCCCGGCGAGATGGGGAGGAGAACGGAAAAACAACGGCAAAGCCTCGAGGGTTGGGATAAGGGCAGTTTACTGGGACAACAAGGGAGAGGGAAACAATCAACAACAGTGCTGATAACAGATAGTAACAATGGGTGATAACAGAGAACGATTTTACCGATCCGACGACCGACCGACCGGACGCTCGACCCGTCCCGGAGCCACGCCGACACGCCGAACCCGCCCCTCCCCGCCTGGCCCCCTTTTATGGTGAGCATGATGTCACATGGTATGGAATAGCCCCCGGCCAGCTTGGCTCACCTGTCCTGGCTCCTTGGAAAATTAACTCTATCCTTGCCAGAACCAGGACATTATCCACCCCTTATTCCATACCATCTACGTCATGCCCAGATTATTTTACAGAACTCATTGCCTTACTCTATGGGCTATCGCTCTAAAATGTCTGTCGAGCTCATTTAGTCCAGGGTTCTGGGTTCCATCTGCCATTACAGTCTCTCAGAGCAGGAGCAATGGTGCGTGCTGCTGGATTGTTGCACGCTGCATCCGGAGTCTTCACAGCCGGTGTATCTGGTATGGTCCATGCTCACAGTCTGGATGCCAAAGATGTGATTTTTTCGATGAAGTTTCTGGGCACCAGTTGAAGGCAGTTCTAGTTCCATCATCGTGGCACTTTGCTCAGTTTCAAAGTCCATCCTTCATTAGTTTTGGGTGATTCTTATGATCATACCATTGATACAGTATATCGCTATTAATATCATGCAATTTAATTTATTGGCTATTTTCACCCAAAATCAAATCCCCTTGGGGTACACACCGGACTTCCCCATCTTTTCTCATCACCCACCAAGTGCACCCTGGTCCCTGAGCAAAAGCAATCCCGCAGATGGGCTTGCCTTTGCTTGAAGCAGGGATAACCCAAACTGTTTTACCCAACATATTTTTCATGTGCACTACAGGAACTTTATCTCCTTCTACTGGGCGTGGGAATTTTGACTGGGCAGGGCCACCTCGATTGGCAGATCCCCTAGTGTTAACTAACCAGGTGGCCTTTGCTAAATGCGTATCCCAGTGTTTGAGAGTCCCACCACCCATTGCCCTCAGGGTGGTTTTTAGCAGCCCATTACACCTTTCAACTTTCCCAGAGGCTGGTGCATGATAGGGGATGTGATACACCCACTCAATACCACGCTCTTTGGCCCAGGTGTCTATGAGGTTGTTCCGAAAATGAGTCCCGTTGTCTGACTCAATTCTCTCTGGGGTGCCATGTCGCCACAGGACTTGCTTTTCAAGACCCAGAATAGTGTTCCGGGCAGTGGCATGGGGCACAGGATATGTTTCTAGCCACCCAGTGGTTGCTTCCACCATTGTAAGAACGTAACGCTTGCCTTGGCGGGTTTGTGGGAGCGTGATGTAGTCGATTTGCCATGCTTCCCCATATTTATATTTCAGCCATCGGCCTCCATACCACAGAGGCTTTACCCGCTTGGCTTGCTTGATTGCAGCGCATGTTTCACATTGATGGATGACCTGTGAGATGGCGTCCATGCTCAAGTCCACCCCTCGATCACGGGCCCATCTATATGTCGCATCTCTTCCTTGATGACCTGAAGTGTCATGGGCCCACCGAGCTAGAAATAATTCACCCTTACGCTGCCAATCCAAATCCACCTGAGCCACTTCAATCTTGGCAGCCTGATCTACCTGCTGGTTGTTCTGATGTTCCTCAGTGGCCCGACTCTTGGGTACGTGGGCATCTACATGACGTACCTTTACAATCAGCTTCTCTAGCCGGGCAGCAATATCTTGCCACAGTGGGGCAGCCCAGATGGGTTTGCCTCTACGCTGCCAGTTGCTCCGCTTCCACTGCTGTAACCACCCCCACAGGGCATTGGCCACCATCCATGAGTCAGTGTAGAGGTACAGCGTTGGCCACTTTTCTCTTTCAGCAATATCTAAAGCCAGCTGGATGGCTTTCACCTCTGCAAACTGGCTCGATTCACCTTCTCCTTCAGCAGCTTCTGCAACTCGCCGTGTAGGACTCCATACAGCGGCCTTCCACCTTCGATGCTTTCCCACAATGCGACAGGACCCATCAGTGAAGAGGGCATATGGTTTCTCATCTTCTGGTAGTTTATTATACGGTGGGGCTTCTTCAGCACGTGTCACCTCCTCCTCTGGCGACATTCCGAAACCTTTCCCTTCTGGCCAGTCTGTGATCACTTCCAGAATCCCTGGACGATTGGGGCTTCCTATTCTAGCCCGTTGTGTGATCAGCGCAACCCACTTACTCCACGTAGCATCGGTTGCATGATGTGTAGAAGGAGCCCTCTCTTTGAACATCCAACCCAGCACTGGGAGTCGGGGTGCCAAGAGGAGCTGTGCTTCGGTGCCAATCACCTCTGAAGCAGCTCGAACCCCTTCGTAGGCTGCCAATATCTCCTTTTCTGTTGGAGTGTAGCGGGCCTCGGATCCTCTATATCCCCGGCTCCAAAACCCCAGAGGTCGACCTCGAGTCTCCCCTGGTGCTTTCTGCCAGAGACTCCAGGTAGGGCCGTTCTCCCCGGCTGCGGTGTACAGCACATTTTTTACATCTGGTCCTGCCCGGACTGGCCCAAGAGCTACAGCATGAACTATTTCTTGTTTAATCTGTTCAAAAGCTTGTCGTTGCTCAGGGCCCCATTTAAAATCATTCTTCTTCCGGGTTACATGGTAGAGAGGGCTTACTATCAGACTGTAATTCGGAATGTGCATTCGCCAGAAACCCACAACACCTAAGAAGGCCTGTGTCTCCTTTTTGTTGGTTGGTGGGGACATGGCTGCTATTTTGTTGATAATATCCATTGGGATTTGACGCCGCCCATCATGCCACCTTATGCCTAAAAATTGGATTTCCTGCGCAGGCCCCTTCACCTTCCTTCGTTTTATGGCAAAGCCAGCCTGCAGCAGGATTTGGATTATTTTCTTCCCTTTCTCAGAAACTTCCTCTGCTGAGTTGCCCCATACAATGATGTCATCAATGTATTGCAGGTGCTCTGGGGCTTCATCCTTTTCCAGTGCAGTCTGGATCAGTCCATGGCAAATGGTGGGGCTGTGTTTCCACCCCTGGGGCAGTCGATTCCAGGTGTACTGGACGCCCCTCCAAGTGAAGGCAAACTGCGGCCTGCACTCTGCTGCCAAAGGGATCGAGAAAAATGCATTAGCTATATCAATTGTGGCATACCATTTGGCTGCCTTTGACTCCAGTTCATATTGAAGTTCCAGCATATCCGGCACGGCAGCACTCATGGGCAGTGTGACTTCATTCAGGCCACAATAGTCTACCGTCAGCCTCCACTCGCCATTGGACTTCCGCACTGGCCATATGGGGCTGTTAAAGGGTGAGTGGGTTCTGCTGATCACTCCCTGACCCTCCAGTTGATGAATTAGTTTGTGGATGGGAACCAGGGAGTCTCTGTTGGTGCGGTATTGCCGCCGGTGCACAGTTGTAGTAGCAATCGGCACCTGTTGCTCTTCAACCTTCAGCAACCCTACAACAGAAGGGTCCTCCGAGAGACCGGGCAAAGTAGACAATGGTTCAATTTCCTCCGCTTCCAAGGTGGCTATTCCAAAAGCCCACCTGTAACCTTTTGGGTCTTTGAAATACCCTTTCCGGAGGTAGTCTATGCCCAGGATGCATGGAGCCTCTGGCCCAGTCACAATGGGGTGCTTTTGCCACTCATTCCCAGTTAGACTTACTTCAGCCTCCAACAGAGTCAACTGTTGGGATCCCCCCGTCACACCAGAAATAGATATTGGTTCCACCCCTTCATAGTTCGACGGCATTAGGGTACACTGTGCACCCGTGTCCACTAGGGCCTTGTACTCTTGTGGGTTCGATGTGCCAGGCCATCGGATCCACACAGTCCAATAAACCCTATTGTCCCTTTCCTCCACCTGGCTGGAGGCAGGGCCCCTCTAGTCCTGCTCGTCATAGTCACTACTCACGTCTTGCAAAAAGGACTTAGAGGTCCCTTCAAGAGGATCAGAAGTGCGATCTGGCCTTTCACTTGGTCTGGGGGGCTGCCCGGTGGAAACTGGAGCAGCATTCTTTCTGGAAGAGTCCCTTCTTACAGCTGTCTTGCCTTGTAGCTCATGTACGCGTGCCTGCAGGGTTGAGGTGGGCTTCCCATCCCATTTCCTCATGTCTTCTCCGTGGTCACGCAGGAAAAACCACAGGATACCTCGTGGTGTGTATGCTCTATATCCCCTCTCTGGAGCAGAAAAACGCTTACTCCTAACAGCTGAAATGCGGGTCTGTACAGGTGGGGAGTAAGATATATCCTCTTTGAGTTGCCGGACATCCTGAGACAGTTTCTCCACAGCTGAGACTAGGGAGGAGGAAAGGCTCTCTTCATACTGCCGGAGCCGGCCAGCCACTTCGTCCACCGTGGGTGCCTCTTCACTTTTCCAGTCGATTACTGCCAGTGAGTTGGCGTACGAAGATGGTGCACTTCGCACAAATTTTCGCCACATAGGTCGGGTACAGTGGACTTCATCAGGGTCTGTGGGCAACTGTGCATTGTCCGGATCATAATAAACCATCTCCCGCACAGCTAATTCCCTCAGATATTGAATACCTCTCTCCATAGTGGTCCACTTGCCTGGCCGACATACGACATCTTCACTGAAAGGATACCTTTCCCTCACGCTTGACAGGAGGCGCCTCCAGAGGCTAAGGGCCTGTGCCTTCTTCCCAATTGCTTTGTCAATGCCCCCTTCCCTAGACAAGGATCCTAGCTGCTTGGCCTCCCTGCCCTCCAGTTCCAGGCTACTGGCCCCATTATCCCAGCAGCGGAGCAGCCAGGTAATAATATGCTCCCCTGGAAGGCAGCTGAAATCTTTCCGCATATCTCGCAGCTCACTCAGGGACAGGGATCGAGTAATCACTTCTGGTTCTGGCTCTTCTTCTTGTTCTCGTGATGGCCCCGGTTCATCATCATCTTTCACTAAGCGAACTGATTTCCTTGTGTATTTCTTTTTGTGTATAGGGGCAACTGATACTGGTGTGGGTTGATCTTTTGGCTCGACTACAGTGCCTGTCGCGGGGGTTTGGGTAGCTGCAGTGCCTGTCGCAGGGGTTTGGGTAGCTGCAGTGCCTGTCGCAGGGGTTTGGGCAGCTGCAGTGCCTGTCGCAGGGGTTTGGGTAGCTGCAGTGCCTGTCGCAGGGGTTTGGGCAGCTGCAGTGCCTGTCGCAGGGGCCTGGGCAGCTGCAGTGCCTGTGGGTCCGCTCTCTCCCTCTGGATGGTGCTGTCTACTATCCAGCAGTGTTTGATAGATTGTGGCCAGGGCCCAGCACAGCGCAGTAAGTTGTGTCTCCTTAGAATCCCCACAGCATTTTCCTTTCAAATATTCTACCATTTTATCAGGGTCTTGCAATTGTTCAGGAGTGAAGCTCCAAACCATTGGGGGTGAAAAGGTCTCTAGATACCCACCCATACTCTCCCACATGCCATGCCAGCCCTGACCATTCAGCCTTGGGGAAGATCCCTGGGTGGTACTCTTGAAAAGATTTTTGCTAACCCTGAACAGGAGTGGGAAAGCATTCAGGAGACCTAGCAATAGGAATATACTGGCCTGAACATTCCAAGGGTATTCAAAATACTCAAAAATTGTTGTAACCAACCAAAAGGGAAAAGAGGAGGTGAAAGAGTGGGAGAAGGTATCCCCCCCTGTCTTCCCCATAGATTGGGTCCAATTATTAATCAATTCTGAAAGATACTGACCGAGGTACGGGCCTGACCTAAATGCTACATACACATACCAGCTCAGACCCATGACTGTCAATGATATCTTATCATAAGTCATTATCACACAATATAACAACATGAGAACACGAACCCCTCTTCCAGAGGTGATAAACAGCACCGCAGGGATTGCATAGAGTAAACATGGGTTTATAAAACAGAGCCATGTGAGCAAACAGAACATCATTATGACCAGTGACTGTTTCAATAACATTATAAATGCTTATAACAACTTTGTTTTAACACACTTGGGTCAGACTTGCCGTTATCACAACCCCTCGAGCCCCACGTTGGGCGCCAAAAAGGACTGACGTGGTTTAGCCCCAGCCGCTCGCTCACTCCTCCCCCGGCGAGATGGGGAGGAGAACGGAAAAACAACGGCAAAGCCTCGAGGGTTGGGATAAGGGCAGTTTACTGGGACAGCAAGGGAGAGGGAAACAATCAACAACAGTGCTGATAACAGATAGTAACAATGGTGATAACAGAGAACGATTTTACCGATCCGACGACCGACCGACCGGACGCTCGACCCGTCCCGGAGCCACGCCGACACGCCGAACCCGCCCCTCCCCGCCTGGCCCCCTTTTATGGGGAGCATGATGTCACATGGTATGGAATAGCCCCCGGCCAGCTTGGCTCACCTGTCCTGGCTCCTTGGAAAATTAACTCTATCCTTGCCAGAACCAGGACACTGAGGAATGAGTAAGTTCCCCCAACCAGAGCCTGGTGAATTGTCCACCTGAGCCAGTTGCACTGGGTCCATCTCTTGGGGTTCTTTGGTGTTTCAGGACATTGGTCTGTTCTGGAGGAAAAGGCAGGAGCCCCTCAGTCTTGGGAAAGAAAAAAGGAGAAAAAGAAAGGCAACAGAAGGCTGTTTGTTGGGGGTGATGGTGCAAAACTTGGAGCTTTGTTGTGATGTTGGGCCATCCAGGAGGAGCCCAGCAGTGTCCCTGCAGCCCGAGAACAGGCAGGAGCTCGTGGGGAGTGGGGGAGAAGGGGACAAGATGAGGGGGTGTGGGGGGGTCTTGAAGTGTTGGGACATGCCAGCTGTGCCCTGTGCCTTTGCCCTGTCCCCTCGGGGACCTCAGATCGCAGGGGAGGACGTGTCCCCCGCTGTGCCCACCTTCCCATCCCCATGCAGGGGCAGCCCATCCCCAAGAGCAGGGGTGCAGGGGGATGCGAGGGGCTGGGCCCAGAGCAGGGTATGGGTACGGGGTGCCTGGGGCCATTCCCAGAGCTGGGTGTTGAGGGATATTAGTTGTTTAATATAAATAAATAGATTTTAATTAGATAATATTACTTAGGATTATAATCAGGTGTGATTTGTGCTGCTAGCTTAGCTTTGCTTGGCGTGAGTGGATAGATTTGCTGAAACCCTTAGGCCTCGATCGAAGTATTTTTCTCAGTAATTTTCAGTGTAATTTACAGTGCTGCGTTTACTCTTTTAGTGTCAGAATGTGTTTTGATATCACGACAATGTCTCGGTAGTGTTTTCCCAAGTCTGGGACTCTTCAGTTCGCCATCTTCCACCAGCAAGGGGAGGGGCACAAGGAGTGTAAACCAGAAGACCAAGAGGCTCCAACCTTCGGGGAAAACTGTGGAAACTGCAGGTCAACAAGACAAGGGCCTGCCTGCCTGGACACAGAAGAAGAATCCAACTAGATGTTAGACAACCCCAGACCAAAAATCATCGTTGGATGTCGCATAAAAGGGCACAAGTCGGATGTGTGGCTGAGGGAGGCCCTCCCGTTGAGTCACGAGGTTCAGAAAGGACCCCCTTGCTTTCTAAACTCCTTCTCAGAGAGGAGCCTAGGTGTGGCTGGGTCCAGTCTTAGTCCCAGACTTGGTCAACGGTTCATGTCCAAAGGATTATGTATGTGGCCACCTATCAGAGTCAACGTTTGCCTGTCGGAGCCCTGCCAAGGACTTTCATGGAAACAGTTTTGCAAAGGTGGAAAGATAGGTAATTTCTTGAGGCAACAGATATAAAAAGTTCAGAATTGCCATTGATAAATACACTTACTGCAAGAATTCTGAGGCCAAGTTAATAGTTCAGCGCTTTTGTTAATGACAATTTTCCCGGGGTAACATCTGACATAGTCGGAGGCACAAGTCCTACCAAAGAGGCGTCCCTGCTTGGGGAGGAGAGAGGTCCAGGCCCATCCACCTGTCCAGATAGTTGGGAGTTCTTGTCCTCAAAATGGAGGAGTCTAAACACCAGATTTACACTTTCGGTGTGGTGGGCCAAGCCTTAACAAGGCTTGTTGCGCAGTTGATGCAGGGGGAGGAGCGGAGAACAAAGGTGTTCAGTACAGAGGAGTGGGGCGTCTGTTCAGCTTTACCGAAGTAACGTTGGGCTGTGAAGCCTCCCCTCACCCCAGGCATCACTCAGTTGATTGAGGAGTAGACCGTCAGGTGCCACATCTGTCAAGATGAGCAAGTTGCTCGTCCCTTGCCGTTGTTCAGGTCCAGCACTTACCAGCACAAGATAACCAAGGTGCCCGATCGGCGCTCTCACTCATGTCGGACCCCGCTACTTTCTGCCAACTCATAGTGACCCCGTACTCGGCACCAACAAGCCCGGCCAAGGCCGGTGTCCCACACTGGATTAAAGGAAGTATGGACAGTGCGTGGAGAGCGTGTGAGGGGTGGGTGCATGAGTCCCAAGGGTACAGTTGCCCCGGGATTTCTTTGGTTTGGGTTCCTCTCTTTGCAGGCACCCAGCCTGGGCTGATCCTGCTGCTGCACCTTTCAATCAAATTCATTATTTTGTGAAATCGACACCTGAGACTCTACTGCAGGAAACCTAGGGTCGAGCCTGAAGAAGGAGGAAGCGTGCCCAAAAATAAGTGTGTGGGTATGTGTGTGTGCACGCGAGCGACACCATGCAAGGGGTGTGAACGCTCGGGCAGCAGCTACTGCTTTAACATGGGGAGGGGGAGCAGGGCGAGCCCCATCTGCCCCAGGGCTGTCGGGGAGCCCGGACCCAGCTCTGGGGGGGTTCGGGAGCAGCAGAAAAGGGGGGGGGGGGGGCAGAAAGAGGGCTCGTAACCCCCCCCGGGTCGGTACAGCTGGGGTCCCATCCCCAGCCCCATCCATCCTCCGCCTGTTACCTGTGCGGCGGTGGCAGCATCACCAGGAGTGGCTCTGAGCATCGGTACCGGCTCCGAGCAGACAGGCTGCCTGGGCTCCGCTTTGTTCTCGGTTCCCGCAGCCCTGGCCCCTTCCTGAGCGTCCCCCACCCCTTCCCGTACCCTGCCGGGCTTGGTCACCCCAGGCCCCCACTCCCAGCACCCTCCCAACCCATCCATCCTGTCCCAGCACACCCCACGCCATCCCATCACTCCCGGCTCTGCTGCAGCACCAAACCCCAGAGCAGCAGCAGCCACAGCCATCAATATTGCTAAATATCCCCCTAAAAGAGCCCCAGGTTGGGGAAAGTCTTTCTCCACTCAGAAGGTTCCTCTGCTGCTGCACCTAAAGCCACTCGGTTACCAAGGTGCTTTCACACACTCAGCCCCATCCCCAGAAGCAGCAACGAGCCGCAGCCGCCTGTCCCGAGTGCCCAGCGAGGAAGGGGATTAGGGAAAGACAACTCAGTCTTGCTCCCAACAGGATTGTGTGGTGGAGAAGGATGCTGAGAGAGCAGGGGCATCCTGGGGACACGGGGCGCTGGCAAAGTTTGGGGGTGCCCAGAAGGAAGAGAAGGGGGTGCCTGAGTTGTGAGTGCCCCCCCACCTCCGCCCCCCACTCCCCGTGCTCATCCTGCAGGGAGCTGCCCCCAGGCTCCTGCTCCAAGCACTGCTCCAACTGCGCTGGCTGCAAATGGCCTTCCCGGGCAGGCAGGAATCAGGACAAAAAGCCCCCAGGAACCAGCACGGCCAGACTCCATGGTCACCCCCAAAGCTTTATTGAAGGCCATGGTGCTGTGCCTGGGCAGGGTGGGCTTGGGCAGGGCCGAGAGGGACATGTGCTGCTGCGGGATGGAGGAGAGGAGAGCGGGGAGTGTCTGCAGCAGGGCAGGGGCTGTCTGGGGCTGCGGTGGGGATGGAAGGGGGGCAGAGGGTCTAGGAGGTTCTGCCCCTGAGGCACAGCTGGGTTTCCTGTGTATCCACCCAAAACCAGGGTCGGATGGTCTCTCCATTGAACGAGGCTGGTGGGAAAGTGAAGATCTCGACCCCACTCTTGGCATCGATGAAAGTCACCAGCCCCTGCGTGCAGTCCAGACAGACCCAGAGTCTCCTGGGGACCCGGCCCAGGGAGGTGGGAGGAGAGGTGAGAGACACAAACTGCCCATTCAAGTCCTCCACTCCCCAGATCCCTCCTTCAGGGCTCAGGTCCGGATCCCCCTTCCTCTTCACAGAGTCCCTGGCCACCCCCACAGCCCACCAGGCATCACCTCCCACCTCCCCCTTCACCTCCACCTCCCAGCAGTGCCTCCCCTCCCTGAACCCCTTCCGGCCCAGCACACAGCACCGAGTGTCAAATCTCCCAGGGGTGTCGGGCAGGTCCTGCCGTGCTCTTCCCCTTCTCACACTTCTCCCATCCGCTGACAGGACAAGTGCAGGATGAGCCGAGTTTGGATCCAGGGTCACCACGTCTGCAGGGGACAGGAGGAGGCAGAGCCTCAGGGGCAGAGCTGCGTCCTGGGCAGGGTTTGAGCCCCCTGGGGCCAGGCTCTGCCCCGCGGGGCACCACACGGGGCATCTCCTTCCTCCGAGAGATGCCCATCACGGGGCCGGCCCCAGCACGGCCACGGCCCAGCTGGGTCCCCTGGGAACAGGCACCGGTGGGGCTGCAGCCCCAGCAGGGAGGAGCAGGGTGGGGAGGCAGTGGCTGGGTCTGGGCAGTGCACGGGCTGTCAGGGGGTGGGAGAGGGCTCCTCTTGGCCCCAGCGATGCCACTCACAAGGGCTTGGAAAGGCAAGAAAAGGGGGTGGAGAACAGGCTCGTGCCCTGGTCTGGGGGGTCTGAGTCCCCAAACACACCCAGGCACGGCCAGTCCCGTGCACTGCCCAGCCCAGATGCCCCTTGCACACAAGGAGAGGGAGGAGAACCACCCAGAAGGGCACTAAAATACGGGATTACCTGGATTGTTGGGAAGCAGAAACTTTCTCCAGGCTACAAGGAGAGACAAGAGCTGGTCACATCCCCCAGCCGGTGCCCAGCACCTCTGGGCAGGGGCAAGGGTCCATCCCTGGGCTGGTGTCCCCGAGCTGCCCACCCTGCCAGGCACATCGCCTTGGGCCTTCCCAGAGCCAGGGGATGCAGGGATGGAGAGGACGGGCAAGGAGGGAAAGGGCTGAGCACAGAGCGGACAAGACAGGACGCCACACCGTGCCGCAGCTCACAGAGACTCACATTTCAGTGCTGCATCTTGTTCCTCTGGAAAGCAAAAACAAAGCAATTTGTAATCAGAGAGGACAGCTTCTCATCTCATAAATGCTCATGAAGGAGCACAGAATCCCTGGGAAAGGACCCCATGCTGTGCTGGAGCTCACAGAGACTCACCCAGTGCTGCATCTCGTTCCTCTGAAACACAAAAACAAAAGCAATAAGTGATCACAAGGGACAGCTGCTCATCCCATATATGTACCCGCTGGAGCACACATAGCTCAGGCAAATGCCTTAATTATTCTTTTTGGGGAGCACAAAAGACCTCTAAAGCCCAGGAGTGGCTCTCTGCTAGAGCAGTCATGTCCCAGAGCTGGTAAAGACATAACAAGACATGGAGAGAGGGTCCAGCCCTGGGCTGGTGTCCCCGAGCTGCCCACCCTGCCAGGCACATCGTCTTGGGCTTTCCCAGAGCCAGGGGATGCAGGGATGGAGAGGACGGGCAAGGAGGGAAAGGGCCGAGTACATAGCGCCCACCACAAAACCCCATGCTGTACTGGAAATCACAGGGACTTACCCAGAGCTGCATCTATTTCCTCTGGAAAGAAAGAGCAAAAGCAATATTTCATCAGAGAGAAAAGGTTCTCATCCCATAAGCGCTCATGCTGGAGCTGGCAGAGCTCAGGCAGACCCCAAGCTACTTGTGTGTGAAGTGTGAAAAGCCCCTCAAACCCCGGGAATGGCTCCCTGCCACCCTGGTCACATCCCATGGCTGCTGCCCGGGGCTCTGGGCAGGGGCGAGGATCCAGCCCTGGGCTGGTGTCCCCCAGCTGCCCACCCTGCCAGGCACATCGCCTTGGGCTTTCCCAGAGCCAGGGGATGCAGGAAAAGGGCCAGGCAGACAGCGCCAGGACAGGACCCCACGCCATGCCAGAACTCACAGAGACTCACCCGTAAGCTGAACCAGCTCCCCTGGAAAAAAAAAAAGCATTAAGTGATCAGAGCGGACAGCTTCTCATCCCATGGCTGCTCCCACAGGAGCAGACAGTGCTGAGGGATACCACCAGCTCATCTTTCAGAGGAGTGGGAAAAGACACCCAAAGTTCACAAAGACTCACCATTCAGTGCTGTATTTCGTTTCTCTGGAAAGCAAAAATAAAACTACTAAGTGATACGAGGGGAGAGATTCTCATCCCATGGCTGCTCCCACACAAGCAGACAGAATTCGGGCAGACCCCCTACTTCTTCTTTGTGGGGAGTGACAAAAGACCACCTCGCTTCTGGGAATGGCTCCCTGCCAGCCTATCCCCCCATCAGCCCACCCAGGCACTCTGGAGTTCAGCCATAACTTCAGGAGCCATCCAAACCCAAGTCCCTCCCGGGGGGGCTCCTTTGACGGGAGGTTTTGCTGGGGGAAGGGGCCAGAAGGACTCACCCAGCTCTCGGGACTGCAGCACTGAAAAGCAAAGCCAGAGGAAGAGGGGGTCAGGACAGCAGCTGGCTTCATCCGTGGCAACATCTCAAGAGGGTCTCTTGCACCTTCCCACCAGCCAGAGATAGTCTGGCCGTGCTCCCTGTCCTCCTGCCCACACCCCACCGTGTCCTTGTCCCCTTCCTTCCTTTGCCCAGAGAGATTTTTGGTGAAGGCAAAACATTCTTCTGACACCACTTACCTTTCCTTCTCCACAGATAAGCACCGAGGCCAAGGAGCACCAGTAAAAGCACGAGGAGCACACCCACACCAACCATCCAGGGACGGGCATTGTGGAAAAAGGGAGCTGAGAAACAAGAACATCAGCAGACAAAGGGATGGTTTTACAGTCCCGTCTTTGAGCAGAAGAACAAAAAGACAAACGTCCCAAAGCTCTAGCTCACAAGCCCCTTGTCCTGGGAGCCCTGGCCTCAAGGGGACATAGTCCTCTCTCTCCCCTGCACATACCAATGCTCACCTGAAGCGCACGAGGCTCCGGTTCTCTCGTGTGCTAAAACTGATGTGAAGGTGCACAGCCCTCCCGTCCCCCACACCCCACACCTTGCCCCGGGAACCCCAGATCAAAGCTGCTCAAAGCACCTGAGATGTGCAGGGACGTCTCCTGCTCCCGGCTGAGGCGGCTGTTCCTGACCACACAGGACCAGTTCCCATGTTTGTTCCTGGTCACAATGATGATGCCTTCGATATTAAACAGGCCCCTCTCATCTGAGGAATGTCTCTGGGAGACCGAGGGCAGATGCTGTCCGTTGGGATCTTTCCACAGCACCTCCGGTCGTGGGTACCAGCCGGCCGATCGACACACCACCCGGATGCCTCCGTCCTCGTAAGCCTCCAGGGAGAGCTGAGAGACAGAGCCTGTGGCTGGGGAAGAGCCCGTGGTTGGGGTCAGTCAGGGATGGACTCAACTCAAAAGCGATGACCAAATCCGATACCAGACACCTCCAGCACCACCTGCGTGCTCCCTCCTGGGCAGGCACTGCAGGCAACAGCCCCCTCGCACCCCACCTCTTTCAACGCCTCCTGTCCTGCGGCACCTCATCCACACACCTGAGGATGGGACAGAGCTCTGGGAGGGACACACAAACCCAGGGACACCCGCACCAGCCCCTGCAAACACCGCACCGGACACAAACCTGACACCTCCACATCCACCGTAGCTTCTCCATAAGAGGAACCATCTGTCACAGTGCAGACGTACTGACCATCATCAGAGGGTCTCAACCCAGAGATTCGCAAGTCCAGGCTCCCACGGGAGAGACCATCTCTGACCAACTCTGTCCTCCTAAAATATTCCCTCAGCTGCTCCCCATACAAGTTCTCTCCGTTTCGGTAGTGGTGCACCGTTTCAGAGAATGGATGCCGGATCCACCTGATGTCCAAGCTCCGAGCATCCACGCTGGGGGACAAGTGACATGGCAGCACGACGTCCTGCCCCACGGTGACATGGAGAGGGTGCTCTGGTCCCACCACTCTGAAGTCAGCTTGGTGATGGAGAAGGACACAGAGACACGGAGATTGCGCCTACGTTAATTTAGGGGTGTTGCATGGCAAGGGGAGAGCTTGGCGTGACCTTGGTGCACGCTCCATCCCACGGGTGTTGCTGTGCCCTCCCCATGGTCCAAAGAGAGTGGAGAAAGTGGAGAGGGAGTGGGAGGACTGGAAGGAGAAGGAGGTTTCCTGGGAGCAGGAACGTGCTCCAGAAAATGACCTCCACCCCAGCCAGCCCTGCTGCAAGCCAGAAACGTTTGAGGGGAGCGCTGCAGGACGGGACCGAAGGTGCCCCCAGGGCAAGGGACGTATTGCAGAAAGAGCCCAAGCGAAAGCAAAACCCATGCGGGGCTGAACGCTGGGCTGGGCTCCCCCCGACGCACGGCAGCTCCCCTGCCCCACAGCTGCCACCCGGAGCGGGTAAAACCCCCCCTCCAGCCCTGCAGGATCCCTACCTGATCCCAGCCGCAGGACGTGGAGAGTCACCAAATAACTCAGGAGGCTCCCGGGGCTCGCGGGGAGCCACATCTGTGTCCGGAGCTGGAGAAGAGGGAGGGGAAGGGAGGCAGAGGGAGGGCGATGGGGGGTTACAGCTGGTGGAGAGGGGATGGGGAAGATGGGCTGCACCTGCCCCCAAAGAGGCTCCGGAAATCCCACCAAACCACCTGCACCAGCACCCCAACGGCAGAACAAACCGTTGCTCCAGGGCAGGACAGGACCTCCCATGGCTCCCTGGTGCAGCCCCCTGCTCTGCCCCGCTCCCCCTCACCAGCATTTATTCCAAATCCCTGACAAGACTCTAAAGGAAAGGAAATATTCTAAATCCCCCGCAGAAAGAAAAGTCACTCACCAGATGGGCATGAGCTGTGGGAGGCACCAGGCTGCCCAGTAAATCCAACCTTTGTCCAGGTTGAGGTGCAGAATTCCTGCCTGTGGGGTGACTTCAGGCTCCATCCGCCACACAATGACCTGAGGTTTCACAACCACATATCAAAGTCCCAAGTCATAAATTAAACTTCCAAGCGTAAAACAGAAAAGGAAACCAACATCCCCCCCGTTCCCGCCTGGATGGGAGCTGCTGAAGGTGGCTTTTCCCGGAGCTGCACCTCTCCCGGCAGCCTGTGCTGGGGAACAGCTCTAGGACAGGTTTGGCACCCAGAAATACCTGTTTCCTTTCCCAAAAAGGGCTGATGATTGTCTTGTGCATGACCACTGTCACTGAAGCAATAAGCAAAGCCCCAACCAGACCCTGGTGAATTGTCCCCCTGAGCCAGTTGCACTGGGTCCATCTCTTGGGGTTCTTTGGTGTTTCAGGACATTGGTCTGTTCTGGAGCAAAAGGCAGGAGCCCCTCAGTCTTGGGAAAGAACAAAGGAGAAAAAGAAAGGCAACAGAAGGCTGTTTGTTGGGGGTGATGGTGCAAATCTTAGAGCTTTGTTGTGATGTTGGGCCATCCAGGAGGAGCCCAGCAGTGTCACTGCAGCCCGACAACAGTGGGGAGCTCGTCAGGAGTGGGGGAAAAGGGGACCACATGTGGTTGGGGGGGGGGGTGTTGAAGTGTTGGAACATGCCAGCTGTGCCCAGAGTGGAGAAATTCTTTCTCTACTTAGAAGGTTCCTCTGCTGCTGCACCTAAAACCACTCGGTTACCAAGATGCTTTTTGCACAAAGACAACTCAGTCTTGCTCCCAACAGGACTGTGTGGTGGAGAAGGATGCTGAGAGAGCAGGGGCATCCTGGGGACACGGGGTGCTGGCAAAGTTTGGGGGTGCCCAGAAGGAAGAGAAGGGGGTGCCTGAGTTGTGAATGCCCCCCGCCTCCGCCCCCCACTGCCCGTGCTCATCCTGCAGGGAGCTGCCCCCAGGCTCCTGCTCCAAGCACTGCTCCAACTGCGCTGGCTGCAAATGGCCTTCCCGGGCAGGCAGGAATCAGGACAAAAAGCCCCCAGGAACCAGCACGGCCAGACTCCATGGTCACCCGCACTTCCTGTGATGTGGAGGACTTCCGGCCATAGAGTGCAACTTCAGGAGGACTGACGTTGACTTCCGGTGAACTGGAGGACTTTCAACCCATAGGGTGTACTTTCCGGCGGACTGACAGGCACTTCCGGTTATGTGGAGGACTTCCGGCCCATAGAGTGCGACTTTAGGAGGACTGAGAAGCACTTCCGGTGACCTGGAGGCCTGCATGCCCATAGAGTGCACCTTCCGGCGGACTGAGAGTCACTTCCGGTGGGCTGTAGTACTTCCGCCCGATAGCGTGCGACTTCCTGTGTACTATCGGGCACTTCCGGTGAGCCGGATGACTTCCTGTCCATAGAGCGCCACTTCCGGCGGACTGAGTGGCGCTTCCGGTGAGCTGGATTACTTCCGGCCGATAGAGCGCGACTTCCGGCGGACCGACGGTGGCTTCCGGCACCCTGCAGCGCGGTAAGGCCCGTCCCGCAGCGCTGATGGCCGCTCCCGGGTGGTGCCGGTTCGTTCGTTTCCCTGCGGGCCCGGGAGCTTGGGAGGGTCTTTTAATGACGAGACGGGGCGAAGGCTCCCGTTTGCGTGACGCAATTCCTTGCCTGTTGACGTAATAACGGTTATTACAGGTGCAGACAGCCTCTGCTGATGCCTGTCCCGGGCTGTGGCGGCTCCGGCCGGAGGAGCTGGCGCTGGGGAAGGTAGGGCAGCAGCTGGGGGGGGGGTGGAAGGAAATGGGGGGCTGGTTCCCTCGGGGAGCCTCGTCAAGTTGGGTTTTTTAGGTAATATTGCGTCATTTGAACGGCCCGGTTAAATAACGCGCTGTCACCGAACGTCACGAGTGAACGGTTTGCTCCCAGGGAGGATTCCGGTTATCCGCGGCTGCAGGGAAAAGGAGACGAAGCGGCGAAAGGTGAGGAGGAAGGAAAGGTTAATTATTCCAAATCCTGATTGCGTATTGTGAATTAGAAACTGAATTAATTGGTGATGTAATCACCTTAACTCCGATAAGGTGGTAGTGTAGGAAGCTGCTCCCCGTTAGTGTTCTATCTCTGCGTAGTATCTGGAAATTTTTCTTGCGATGGTCTTGCTCGGGCGTTGTTAATGCGTCAGTATTGGCGTTATTAAATAAGGGGGAGACCTTAACGGTGCCCGATTGCTGTTCTAAATGTTTTTAAAATTCAATTTAATTGCGTACTACTCAAATTTAATTTGCGCTGGGTTTACTTTTATTGTAGCTCCGCTTGGAAGTAATTCATACCTGTGCTTTGGTGGGGGTTTTTTCCTGAAAAACATTTAAATTCGGGCGGTCGTGACTCTCTGTTAATTTTCTACTTTTACTTTAAATCTCAGGTTTTGAACGCTGTTAGCTCTGGTTGAGAATCGTTACCGCCTGTGAATTTTCTTAACACTTAACTTTAAACACAGCCAGTATTTAGTGACTTGGGTTTATTTCTCTTTATATAAAAATATAAAGCTTCGATTAGTGTTTCGCTTCTGAGCCAGAGCCATCATTGCCTCCGAATTTATTTACAGCTGTGTTGTTATAATTTATGTATTCAACACCCCTTATTAGCTTTCACATTCTGTTTCCATTTTAAATTCTAAAACTCTTATTTTGCTTCCGATTGGGAGTCATTAAGGCCTGCAATTTATTTAATAATGGCTATATTTAAAGTTAGCTACGTAATTGCTACCTTTATCGCTTAAAAAAAGGACTGCTTTTTTACTTTTTTTAATTACGGTACAGATTAGGAATAATTACCGCCTGGTTCATTAAGTGATAGCTGGGTTAAATTAGGTCATGACTCATCCCTAAACAACATATATTTTATTTGCACTGTAACGTTTCAATCCTCGCTTTACTTCTAAGCGGGATTAACTAGCTTATTATAATAAAAATAAATAGATTTATTTTTTAATACTAACTAGAGTTGTTTCTCTACAGATATTAAACCCAATTAGTGCTCTCTAACTTTTATTTTGCTGCTCGTAATTTTATAATATAATTTAGGAGTAATCACAGTCTGTAAAGTTTCGCGCAATAGCTGGAGTCTAGGCGTTATTTACTCGTAAAGACTGTTCTAGCTACTGTTGCTTAAGTTTTTATTCTAAATGTTTTAAAGTAAATAATAGGCAGTAAAAAACCGGAATAACGGAAACGTCCCCGCTGCCGGAGACGCCGCCACCCGCTCCCTTGCTGCGGCGTCGTACGTCGCGCCCACAACCCGGTCAGGTCGGTAATTAAACTTAATTGTATTGGGTGGAACGCAAACTTTTCTTTACGTAGATATAAATAAGCTGAGATTATATGAAGCGACGTGGGAAAGTAGTTCATTAAACGTACCTACAGGAACGACGCGCTTGAGTTTTTCTGTCTGGAAAAGAAAAGACGGCGCTGTTGGCGTTTGCATCCGCCGAGACTGCACTGCCGGGCTGGCACCGACGCTGCCTTCGGACAGGGCAGGCTGCCAGAGCAGAATTCCATCGCGTAAGGTTCCTTCTCTGAAATATCCCCGGCTGCAGAGCGAATTATTCGCCATAAATCACCAACGGTGCCTCCCAGTCGTCCAGATTCCCGAGGTTTCTCCAGCCGACTCCCGTAACGGGGTCCCAAAGGACAAAAAACACGAGAGTAGGGCTGAAACAAACAACAACAACAACAAAAAAAAAAAAGAAAAATCAGAAACTGCCGAGCGCTGCGGCTGGAACAGCAGTAAAGGACAGAAAAACGCCTCGGGAGGGGTGTTGAGGGGCCGGGGGGGCTCAGAGCAGAGCGCGGCGGTCCTCTGGGGATCCTGCCTGGCAGCAGGGAGCAGCGAGTGGGTGCTCCAGGGTCAGCGAGGCCCCGGGAAGGACTCGGGGGGGGGTGGGGGGGGGGGGTCTGAAGTGGGCTCTGCTGAGCCAAAAAGGGGCCTGGGGGAGCGCAGCTGCCCTTCAGAGAGCCCCGGCCGCTCCCGGGGTGCCGGCAGCCCCCGTGCCGCTGATGCTGGGGTGTTGGAAGGGGGGGCCCAGCCCTGAAACCGCCCCTCTCGGGCAAGCCCACCCCCCCTCCCCGATTCCTCTTCTCCTCTCCCCAGGGGACGCAGCGCTCCCGGCCCCGCATGGACCCGAGCGCCCGCAGCCCCGAGGCAGGAGCGAACCGGGGAGACGCCGGAGCAGGTACCGGGACGGTGCTGGGCTCGGCGTCGGGCTCGGCAGCGTCGGCACCCCCTCCCCATCCCGTCCCTACCCTCCCGGGCGCCGTCGCCTCATCGCCCGTCGTCTTCCCCGGCAGGTGACGCGCAGGAGGAGCTCACGGAGACGGGGGACACATCCCCCGGGCAGGAGACGGAGCAGGAACGCGACGGAAGCAGCGGGACGTCGCGGTCGTGCCCCAACACGTGCGAGGCGTGCGGGAAGAGCTTCAGCCTGCGTTCCAACCTGCTGACCCACCGCCGCAGCCACCTGGGCGAACGGCCCTACGCCTGCCCGGAGTGCGGGCGCTGCTTCGGGCAGAGCTCCCACCTCCTCACCCACCAACGGCTTCACACCGGCGAACGGCCCTACCGTTGCCGCGACTGCGGCCGAAGCTTCAACGTTAACTCGGACCTGGTGAAGCACCGGCGGACGCACACGGGCGAACGGCCCTACCCCTGCCCCGAGTGCGGGCGTCGTTTCGGCAGCAGCTCCAACCTCACTCGGCACCAACGGCTTCACACTGGCGAACGACCCTACCGCTGCCCCGACTGCGGCGAGAGTTTTCGGGACTGCCCGTCGCTCACCATCCACCGACGCGCCCACACCGGCGAGCGGCCCTACCCCTGCCCGGCCTGCGGCAAAGCTTTCACCGACAGCTCGCTGCTGGCCAAACACCAACGCACTCACCGCGCCGAGAAATCCTTCGCCTGCCCCGATTGCGGCAAAAGCTTCTCCACCAGCTCCTACCTGCTGCGGCACCGTCGAACCCACCTGCCCGAGAAGCCGTACCGCTGCGGGGAGTGCGGCCGCGGCTACAGCCAATTCGCCCACCTCACCACCCACCAACGCGTCCACACCGGCGAGCGGCCTTACGTCTGCCCCGACTGCCGCAAGAGCTTCACCACCAGCTCTGCGCTCACCAAACACAAGCGCGTCCACACCGGCGAGCGACCCTACGTCTGCCCCGACTGCGGCAAGAGCTTCACCCAGAGCTCCAACGTCATCACCCACTGGCGCCTGCGGCACGGAAAATCCCTCTGACCGTTTCCCGTGCCGCCCCGGCGTCCCCTCCCCGAGGTTTTTGGGGTTGGTTTGTTTTTTTTTTTCCTGTGTGGTGTTCGGTAATAAAATCTGCCATCCCGCAGTGGCGGCCACCGGCGCGCGGCTGGGTCGGGGTGGCGGGCGGCGGATCTGGGGTGAAGCGTCGTCGAGACGCGCCGTCCGGCGCTGGGGGGTTTGTCAAAACTCCTGAGCCCTCCCTGCCGAACGGCGGCCGGCCGCCGTTGTTTCACGGGTGGGGGAAAGCGAAGGAATTCGGTGCGTTTCACCCGAAAAGGGATGCGGAGGTTGGGGCGCAAGGTGGGTCGCTGAGTTTTGGGTGTTGGAGGCGCCTTCTGGCTCGCCGCCGACCCCCGCGGCTCCCGCCGTCTCTTTTTGAGGCCGACACGGGGGCGGCTCGGAGACGGGGGGATCCCCGGGGTCCCCCCCCCGGCCGCAGCTCTCCCAGGATGTCAGACGATTGGGGGGGGGGGGGGTGAAGCGGCCGAGGCGGGTCCAGACCCGGCAGGATAAATCCCCCCCCCCCGGGAAGCCGAGCGGGCCGGGCTGGATCTCCGCCAGAGGTGGGGGGGGGGGGGTGTTGGGCACCCACCTCCCCGCGTCCCCTCCGGAGCGGGAGGACCCCCAAGGGTGGGGGGTGGGGGGTCTGGTCACCTTTGCGTGTCCCTTGCTGTCACCCTGCGGAGGCAGGGCTGCACCCGGACGGGGTGGGGGGGACAACGGGGGGACGGGGAGGGGGATACAGGTGGGAGGAGGGACGGGGGTGAGGATGAGGATGGGGACGGGGATGGGGGTGAAGATGAGGACAAGGACGAGGATGAGAATGGGGACGAGGATGAGGATGGGCATGCAGGTGGGAGGAGGGATGAGGACAGGGATGAAGACGGGGATGAGGAAGAGGAGGAGGACAGGGATGGCAACGGGAATGAGGGTGAGGATGAGGACAGGGATGAAGATGAGGACAGGGCTGGCAACCGGAATGAGGATGGGGATGACGGGGATGAGGATGAGGACAGGGATGAAGATGAAGACAGGGACGGGGAAGAGGAGGAGGACAGGGCTGGCAACAGGAATGAGGATGAGGATGAGGACAGGGATGTGGATGGGCACACAGGTGGGAGGAAGGATGGGGATGAGGAGGAGGATGAGGATGGGGATGAGGAGGAGGATGAGGAGGGCAGAAGCAGCCCACCCCCCGTCTCCCCCCACCCCCGCCGGCAGGGATGGAGGATGGAGGATGGAGGATGAGGGGGGGGGATGAAGCTCCGCCGCTCCTCGCCCCCGCTTCCCTCCGCACCTCCCCGGTGACGGCGGCGGAGGCTGAACTTCCTGGGTCACCGGCGGCTCCTCCATCCGGGAGCCGGGGCGGAGCAGCCCGAAGGCGGCCGGCGGCTCTTCCCCGAGCAGCCGGGACCGCGGCAGCCCCAGGTCGGGGGGGGGGGGGGGGGGGGGGGGGGGGGGGGGGGCGGACGGGGACCCCCCCGGACACGGGACCCCCGGAGCATCACCCCGAGCATCACCCCCCCCCCCCCACCTTCCCCCGGTTCCGCTCCCCCCACACACCCCCCCCCCCGGCAGGTACCGGGGGGTCCCCCCCGCGCTCCGAGGGGAGATGCTCGGACCCCGCATCCCCGTCCGAGCGCAGCGCGGGTGGTCCGGCTAGCGACAACCCCCCCGCCCCCCGCCATACCCACCGAATCATCCGCCCGGTTAACGGGGACCGCGACAAGCTCCGTTCCCCGCATCGGGGGGTGGGGGTGTGTGTGTGTGGGGGGGGTACCCCTGAACACCCCCCCCCCCCCTTTCCCTCTCTTGCAGGTGCTGCTGGGTTTCGAAGCGGCGTCGGCATCATGCAGGACGGCTACGAGTCCCTGATCCTGCTGGGTAAGGCCGGCGGCGTCGCACGCTCGCGCCAGCGTGCCGACACCTGCCCCGCCGCGCGCCGGTGCTTCGCCGCCAAAAAAAAAAAAAAAATAAAATAAAATAAAATAAATAAAAAGCCGGTTATCGCCTTTCTCTCCTAGCTGCTCGCCTGAACCCAAAAATGCCGTGTTTCCTTTAGAAAGTACATATATATATATATCTTTTTTATCTCTATATATCTTTTTTTATGTCTATATATCTTTTTTATGTATATATATCTTTTTTATCTATATATCTTTTTTATATCTTTTTTATCTCTATATATCTTTTTTATATATTTTTTTTTTAATATATATATATGCATAGCATTTAATAACCGCCATGTAACGGACCCGTAACAAACCCAATATCTTCCCCCCCCCCCCCGCCATTTTTCCGGAGCAGACTTCCCAATTCCCAAACCCAACGTCATCTCCCGGCTGGAGCTGGAGGAAGAGCTGGGGGTGCCGGATCCGAACGATTCCAAGGAATGGGAAATCCTCAGGGTGGCCCCCGCAGGTGAGGACGGACGGGACGCAGGTTTGGGGTGTCGTCCGGGGTGTCCCTTGGGATTTTTTTGGGCTCCCCCACCCCCCACCCCCACAAAATGTCACCGCGTCGTCTCTCTCTCTGCAGATGACGGGACGGGGAGCGAGAACGAGGAGGAGGAGGGTCCCGAACCGGACGGCCCCGAGATGGCGGAGCTGGACGTCATCCTGTCGCGGGGGGCCGAGGAGGGCGTCCCCCAATCCCCCGTGCTCGGGGACGCCTGCCAAAGCCGCTGCGACCCACCCTGGGACCCCCGGGATCCCCCCGAGGAACATCTGACGCGTCCCCCCCCGCGGCGGCGCGGTGACCGGCGGTCGAGGGGGTCGACGGGCGCGAAGGGGGGACGCCCCGAAAACCTGCCGGCAGTGCGAGAAAACCTTTTCCCGACGGTCGGAGCTGCTGATCCACCAACGGTTGCACACGGGGGAAAAACCCTACAAGTGCCTGGACTGCGGGAAGAGCTTCACCCGCAGCTCGAACCGCAACGCCCACCAACGCATCCACAGCGGGGACAGACCCTACAAGTGCCCCGACTGCGGGAAAAGCTTCGGCCAGAGCTCGGACCTGGCGAAACACCAGCGGCTGCACGCCGGCGAACGTCCCTACGCTTGCGCCAAATGCGGGAAGAGCTTCAGCTGGAGCTCCGATCTCGTCGTTCACCAACGCATCCATACCGGCGAACGACCCTACAAGTGCCCCCAATGCGGGAAGAGTTTCAACCGTAGCTCCAACCTCAACACGCACCAGAGGACCCACCTGGGCGAACGGCCCTACAAATGCGCCGACTGCGGCAAGAGCTTCAGCTACAGCTCGGCGTTCCTCAAGCACCAACGCACCCACACCGGCGAGAAACCTTACCAGTGCAACGGTTGCGGCAAGAGTTTCTTCGAAAGTTCGGCGCTCATCCGCCACCAACGCATCCACACCGGCGAGACCCCCTACCAGTGCCCGCACTGCGGGAAGAGCTTCAAGCAGAGCTCGGCGCTCATCACCCACCTCCGTACCCACACCGGCGAGAAGCCCTACCAGTGCGGCGATTGCGGCAAGAGCTTCATCGTCAGCTCGGCGCTCATCAGGCACCAGCGGGTTCATCTGGGATAGGCGCCCGACGCTGGGGGGTTTTTTGGGGTGTGGGGTGGGGGGTGGGGGGTGGGGGGCGCTGAGATGGATGGGGCTGGATGCGGCTCGGGGGAACGCCGGGGGCTTACGGCCGCGCCGGTGGGGTGGGGGGAGCGGGAGATGCGCCGAGCTGTGCCGGCAACCGAGATCTCCACCCCTCCCTGCCCAAGTCCTGAGCCCGAGGGAGCGGAGCCGCGGTGGGGACGGACTCGAGGGGACGTTTCGCTTCTCCCGCCCGCAACAACAGGGACGCGGCACCAGCACCGGCTGCCCGCGGCGATTCCCCGGCCGCGGCGGTGGGAAGCCCGTGCCGGGCGGGTGGCCGATGTCTCGCGACGCTTCGAGCCGCCTTTGCGTCGTGCCGTGGCCGTCGTGTAGATGGGGCCGAGCCCTTTACCTGTCTGTGTGTGTGGGGGGGTGGGGTGGGGGGGGGGGAAAGGGGGGGGGGTGGAAAGGGGAGGGGGGGGGACACCCCAAAGCGGAGCCTCACGCCGCGGCTTTCTCCTCCCTGCGTGAGCACGAAGGGTCCCGTCACTCCTCGATTCGGCGACGGCCGTCTGCAACGGGGCTGTCGGAGCAGCCGACGCCGCGACGCTTGGAGCGGGACCCCCCCCCCGGGGTGGTGGTGGGGGGGGTTGTGTGTGTGTGTCCCCCCGTTTCATTCCCCGCTGCCCTAGTAAAGAATCGTTGTTCGCCGGCCATGGGCTCCGCACGCCTCTGTGTTTCGGGGGGGGGGGGGGGGGTGTCAAAATCCGTGGGGACCCCCTTGCCCGCGCCATCGTGTGTGTGTGTGTGTCCCCCTCCATGAGCTTCCCCATCCGGATGAGGATGAGGAGGGGGCTGATGCTGGGGGGAGGGGGGGGGGAGACAGACACAGGGTCGGGGTCTGGGGGGGTGATGGGGGGGGATGGGGAGTGGGGGGGATGGGGAGTGGGGGGATGGGGCTGGGGGGGGGGGATGGGGATTAGGGGGGGGGCCGGGGTCTCCCCCTCGCCGCCTTCCTCGGAGCAGCCCCCGGGGGTTGAACTTCCTGGGTCAGCGCTGCCGCCGCCGCCTCCATTGTCCGCCCGGCACCGGCGAGGCCCCGGCACCGCCCGGACGGGGCGAACGGGGGGGTTTTGGGGGGGGGGGAGGGAGGGGGGGGAGCGGATAAAAGGGGGGAAAAGGGTTTGGGGGGGGGGGGGTGGGGGGGAAACCGGGACCAGGGACCGGGGCGGGAACCGCAGCGTACCGGGACACCGCGGGAAGGGGGGGGGGGGTCGGGGGGGGGGGGGGGGGGGGGGGGGGGGGGCAGCCGAACCCGGGAGGGGGGGTGGGGGGGGGGTATTTGGGCATCGCCCCCCCCCCCAAGTCTGAGCCGGGGGGGTGCCGGTTCCGGTGGGAGCGACGCGCTCAGCGCCGGCTTCTCCCGTTGTCGCTGCAGGTAGCGGGGGACACCCCCCCCCACCCCCCCCCAAAAAAAAAAAAAAAAAGTGCCACCCACCCCCCACCCCACACCCCACACCCCCCCGTCACCATGTCACCGAAGCGCTGCAGAGGGTCCGTAGCCCCCCAAGCCGACCACGGCAAGGTCACCGGCACCGTCGCCGCCACGGAGGCCGAAACCGTGTCCCGCGGCCGCGGCGGGCGAAAACGGAAGGAGACGGTGGTCCGTCAGCGCGCGGCCGGCGGGGAGCACCCCAACATCTGCGTGGAGTGCGGCAAGAGCTTCGCCCAGAGCGCGGCGTTGGCGTCGCACCGGCGTAGCCACGGAGGGGAGAAACCCTTCGCCTGCCTCGACTGCGGCAAAAGTTTCGGTCTGGGAGCCAACCTGCTCCGGCATCGGCGAACCCACGCCGGCGGCAACCCGCGAAGCTGCCGGGACTGCGGGAAGGAGGTGGGCGCCGGTAGCGTCGTCGCCGGATCGGCACCGCGTCCTCCCGGCCAGAAACCGTACAAGTGCGTCGACTGCGGGAAAAGCTTCGGCCGCCCCAAGCAGCCCCCCGGCAACTCCCCGGCGAAACGACGTCGACGGGACGACGCCGGCGGTGAAAAGCCGCCGACCGTGGCCATCCCCAACACTTGCGCCGAATGTTGGCAAAGCTTCAGCCAGAATTCGGATTTGGTGAAGCACATGCGTATCCACACCGGCGAGAAACCGTACGCCTGCCCGCACTGCGGCAAACGCTTCAACGTCAGCTCCAACCTCATCCGCCACCAACGCATCCACACCGGCGAGAAACCGTACGCCTGCGCCGACTGCGGCAAGAGCTTCACCGACAAATCCACCCTCACCCAGCACCGACGCATCCACACCGGCGAGAAACCGTACGCCTGCGCCTACTGCGGCAAGACCTTCAGCCGGAGCTCGCATCACAAACGACATCAGCGAACCCACGCCGGGCAAAACCCCGTCTCCCTCCTGCCCCTCTGGCCGTACCCCAGCCAGCCCTGCTAGGGGGTTTGGGGGGCAGGGGGGGACACACACACAACACGGGGGGGGGGGATTGGGGGGGGGGGGGGGTTTCGGCACGGCCGACGGCGCCGGGGTACGGCGCGGCGCGTGCCGGAGGGGCCGTTGGGATGAGGAGTAGCGGGATGAGCCGTAAGGCTGGTAGGGGGGATTATGGGGGGGGGGGGGCGGGGGGTGGTTTGGGATGGGGAGGGGGCGTAGCGGTTGGGTCGGTAGCGACTGTAGAACAGAGTAACACAAAAAAAACAAAAAACACCCCAAAAATTTGAATAATAATTACTTCTCCTTCGTTGCTCTCGTCGTTATTACTCCGTCCCGCTCTCGCTGTCGTTTGAGGAAAAAACCGAAGGGGGGGGGGGGGTGAGGGGGGGGGGCACGCTTGGAATAAGGGGTGTCTGGAAACATCTGGGTGTGTGTCACCCCCCCCGTCCCCGCCACAGCTGGAGCCTGCCCGCGCGCGTACATCTGTACGTAAAAAAACCCCCAAAAAAGGTGAAATCCCTGTTCTGCACCATCAGCACCGGGATGGTGAAATTTTGGGGGGGGGGGGCTCCTGCTGCAAAACACCCCCCCCCAGTGCTGCAAAACACTCAGGGCCCCAAAATCCAGTTGGTTTTTTTATATATATATATATATTTTTTTATACATACATATATGGTGGGGTTCCTGGGGGGGGGGGACCATACACCCCACCCTGCTCCCTTTTTTCAGGCCCTTTTGGGATTTTTTTTTTTCTTTTTTGCGGGTGACAACCCCCCCCCTCGGCTGCGACGTCCCCTTCACGGCGCTTCGCCCCCCGGGAGAGACGCGGCTGAGCCGGGAGCGGCACCGGGAAAGGGGGGGGGGGGGGGGGGGGGGCGCAGGGCAGGGCCCCCCCACACACACCACCCCCCCCCCCCCGCCAGACACGGGACCGGGGGTGCTCCGCTGCGCCGGCACCGTAAAAAACACCAAAATCCCCAGAACGGGGCTAAAAATAGAGCCCGGGGGGGGGGAAGGGGGGGGGTTGGGGGGTCCCGGGGCTGTTCCCCACCCTCAGTGCCCCAAACCCCCCCAGACCCCCCCCCCACCCCCCCCCCAGCCTCCCGCCAGCTCCGTCCTGCCCCTGCCACCGTCGGCATCCGGCGTCGTCGCACCTCCCTCTGCTCCGAAAACACTCCAAAAAAAACCTCAAACTTCCAAAAAAAAAAAAAAAAAAAGACACTATTTTATTTATTTTATTAAGTTTGGGTCAGTTTGGGTTGGTTTGGGTTTGGTTTGGGTTGGTTTTTTTTTTTTAATACTTGGGAAATTTTTAATTTTTTTTTTTAACCCCCGGGGAAACCCAAAATGATGGAGGAAAAAAACCCCAAAATTAAAAAAAAAAAAAATAAACCCAGCCTAAATCCAGGCGAAGCTCAGAGCCCCCGAAGAAAATTGAGGAGAAAAGAGAGGATTTTGATTAACTCCGCTGGAAAGGGCTCCCTCCCCGGGCTCCCTCCCCGGTCCGAGCGCGTTGCACCCCACAAATATGGGGGGGGGTGGATATTTGCCCCGCCGGACACGGCGGCTCCGACCTCGCGGCTCCGGTAAATTTGCCGTCCTGGTTACGTCCGTACGACCCAACCGAAGCGTCGGGGTTGGGGGGGGGGGGGTGGGAAACGCCGCCGGCGCCGGTGCCGGTTAGAAACCGTGGGGCGCGCAGGTCCAGAGGGGCAGGGGGGGGGTCGTCGGCGTGGGTCCGCTCGTGGCGTTTGTGATGCGAGCTCCGGCTGAAGGTCTTGCCGCAGACGGCGCAGCGGTACGGTTTCTCGCCGGTGTGGACGCGTCGGTGCTGGGTGAGGGTGGATTTGTCGGTGAAGCTCTTGCCGCAGTCGGCGCAGGCGTACGGTTTCTCGCCGGTGTGGATGCGGCGATGGCGGGTGAGGTTGGAGCTGACGCTGAAGCGTTTGCCGCAGTGCGGGCAGGCGTACGGTTTCTCGCCGGTGTGGATACGCATGTGCTTCACCAAATCCGAGCTCTGGCCGAAACTTTGCCAACACTCGGCGCAAGTGTTGGGCACCTCGACGGCCGACGGCTCCTTCCCGCCTTTGGCATCCTCGGGTTTGGCCGACGACGGCGGCGACTCGGTGCCGCCGCGACGGTCGCATCGTCCGCGCCCTTTGGCGGGTGGGTTACGGAGATGCCGCTTGCGGTGGGAGCTCCGGCTGAAGCTCTTGCCGCAGTCGGCGCAGCGGTACGGTTTCTCGCCGGTGTGGACGCGTTGGTGTTGGGTGAGGGTGGATTTGTCGGCGAAGCTTTTGCCGCACGCCGGGCAGCGGTAGGGTTTTTCACCGGTGTGGATTCGGCGATGACGGACGAAGTTGGAGCTGACGCGGAAACTCTTGCCGCAGTAACCGCAGGCGTAAGGCGCTTCGCCGGTGTGGATGCGCCGGTGGGTGATGAGCGTCGAGCTCTGCCGGAAGCTTTTGCCGCAATCGCCGCAGACGAAGGGTTTGGCGCCGGTGTGGATGCGTTGGTGGTTCACCAGGTCCGAGCCGTGCAGGAAACTCTTCCCGCATTCCGAACACAAATTGGGGCGATCGCCCTTGGCCCGGGGAAGGAAACGAGTCGCCGCTTCCTCTTCCTCTTCCTCTTCCTCCTCTTCTTCCTCGTGCTCGGGGGGGCCGCGTTTCGGCTTCTCCGCTTTCCGCTTCTTCTTCTTCTCCGGGCTCTTGCCCGCGGCACCCCGGGGTTTTCGGGGGGACATGATGGGGGTCACCCCAAAAAATGGGGGGGGGGGGGTGTGAGATCAGCCGCGAGCTCTCGGCTGGGTCCGGGGGGGGGGGTTTGGGGGGGGATGGAGCCTCGTCGGTGAGATGGATGGATGGGGGGGGGGGGGCACCCCACAGGTTGGGGGGGGGCAGTGGGGGGGGGGCACCCCACAGGTTGGGGGGGGGCAGTGGGGGGGGGCACCCCACAGGTTGGGGGGGGCAGTGGGGGGGGGCACCCCACAGGTTGGGGGGGGCAGTGGAGGGTCCCGGCCCCTCGCAGCACCGTGGGGGGGGGGGGGGGGGTGTCGGGGCTGCCCCACTCCGCGATCCCGGGGGGGGCGGCGGGGGGGGGGGGGGGGGGTCAGCAGTGGAGGGGGGAGGGGGGGGTCGGGCAGTTGGGGGGGGGGAGGGGGGGTCGCTGCCCGCGCGGCTCCGCCCGGCTCCGGCCGACAATGGAGGCGGCGGTGCCTGACCCAGGAAGCTCAAACCGCGACATCCTCCCCCCACCCCCACCCCCCTCCCGACAGCGCGACACCCCCCCGATACCCCCCCACCCCCACCCGTGGGCAGCCGCTCCCGGGGTCCCCACCCCTCCCCCCCCCAAAAGGGCAGGGCGCACCCCCGGAGCGGGGGGGGGAGGGGTGGAACATGGGGGGTCCCTTCAGCCCCTCCCCCACTGTGCCCCCCAAATCCCGCGTGGGGTCAGTGCCCCTCCCCCCCATCTACAAACGTGGGGTTCAGCCCCCACTCGGGGGGGGGGGCAGGAGGACCCTGGGGGTGCACGCTGCTCTGACACCCCCCCCCCCCAAAAAAAAATATTCCTCATTGAGGGGAATTTCCCCCAAATTTCCCCCAGAAAGGACGAGCCGGGGGGGGGGAGGGGAGGGGATTGGGGGGGGGATGGTCCAGGACCCCCCAGCTCGAGCGGCGCCACAGCCGGGGCGAAGACCCCCCCCCCCCCCCCCCAACCCCACAACCCAGGGGAGACCCCCCCCCCCCCCCAGGGACGGAGGAAGGTTGAACACGGTAATTAAGAGCTTCCTAACGAGGCGAGAGAGGGTCCCCCCGGCGCAGCGTCCCAAGGGCTGTCACCGGGGCGGCATCGGCATCACCGGGGCGGCGCTGATGTCACCGGGGCAGCGCTGATGTCACTGGGGCAGTGCTGATGTCACCGGGGCGGCACTGACGTCACCGGTGGCGCCAACATCACGGGCGGCGCTGACATCACCAGGGCAGCGCTGACGTCACCGGCGGCATCGGCATCACCGGGGCGGCGCTGATGTCACCCAGGCAGCGCTGACATCACCGGCAGCATCGGCGTCACCAGGGCGGCGCTGACGTCACCAGGGCAGCGCTGACGTCACCGGCGGCATCAGCATCACACCGGGGTGGCATCGGCATCACTGGGGCGGTGCTGACATCACGGGCAGCACTGATGTCACCGGTGGCACTGACGTCAAACGGTGGCGCTGACATCACGGGCGGCACCAATGTCACGAGCGGCGCCGACGTCACCGGCGGCGTCAGCGTTACCGGGGCGGCGCCGCCCGTTCACCGGCGTCCTCAGAAGGGCCGGGGGGCGAACGCCAGGAGGGGCCCGTCCCCGCGGTGAATCTTCTCGTGGCGCTTGTGGTGCGAGCTGTGGCTGAAGCCCTTGCCGCAGACGGCGCAGACGTACGGCTTCTCGCCGGTGTGGGTGCGTCGGTGCTGGGTGAGGGTGGATTTGTCGGTGAAGCTCTTGCCGCAGTCGGCGCAGGCGTACGGCTTCTCGCCGGTGTGGATGCGGCGATGGCGGAAGAGGTTGGAGCTGACGCTGAAGCGTTTGCCGCAGTGACCGCACTGGAACGGTTTCTCGCCGGTGTGGATACGCATGTGTTTCACCAAATCGGC